>NC_056629.2:3625000-3925000 GCF_002870075.4 Lactuca sativa
TCCATTTGTCAGCTCAAGGTGAAGTTATGCTAACTCTCATGACTATTTCCATTGCCACCGCCATTAACAGCAGCACCACCAAAAACAAGAAAAAGTATTTTTTTTATTACGTTTTTGTTTTGTAAATAAAAAATTCACTAATAAATAAGTAAATGATCATATAGTAAAGTTATATATATATATATATATATATATATATATATATATATATATATATATATATATATATAAATAAGAATGAAGTGCTTACACAACAAGATACCACTAGCAATAATGAGGTCCCACTCTGTATGAGGATTAGGGACAGGACCACCTCGTGAATCTAGTAGATAAATAAAAGTATAAAACATCAAATAACATGTTGTGGTTTTATGTATTTTATACTGATATGAAAACCAAAGTAATCATGAATATAGATGTAACGCCTGTGTTTCCGGGCTTGCCATTTTTAGCAATGTAATAGTCTAGGTTAACCTCTGTAACCCGTTTTGAAATAATAAGATTGTATTATTTGAGTATTGTGTGTTTTGTGCTTAATTGCTTAATTATGTGGTTTGATTAATTAAGAATAAAAATAAGAGTCAAAATTTAAGTGTAAAATAAACTTAATATCTTTGAATAATGTTGTAGTAGTTGAAACGAGGTTTCCGAATATATATAGAACGCCCAAATCTGACTTCGTATGAGGAAGTTATGATTTATCGAAGTTTCGGCTTAGCGGTGAACAGCCTGTTTTACTCGATTTGAGATCGAGGGGTTTTTATCCGAAGCAATCTAAATGAGAATCGAAGATCTCATTGTTGGTATCAAAGCGATAAAAAGTTAGGCGAGAACGGACGTCAAACGAAGAAGTTATGAATTTATAACGAAGTTTTTCTGTCGCGGCCTATTAAAAATAAATAATAAAAATAAAGTCGAAATTAGCCGACGGAGTCTAAACGAAAGTTGTAGAGCGTAGTCTCACCTTCGCGTGGATATAGAGAACGTCAAAAACGGAGTTCGTATGAAGAAGATATGAATTTCCGAAGTTTATTAAATATTTGGTAATTAAATTTAAATGGAAATTCGGAGGCATTATCCGAAGACGAGTTACCGGTCCGATCTGACGTACGCCCCACGTACGCAAGTACGCCCCGCGTACTCCGAAGAGTGTCGACATTTCGGATGACGCATGCAGTGACGATTTCGGAAGCAGTACGCGCTGCGTACTACAGTACGCCCCGCGTACTCCGAGGCTCCAGCCTCCTATAAATAGGATGCGAGGGCAGCCGACCCAATTGCCAATTTCTTCTCTTCTCTCTCCCGTTTTGCATCGTTTTGCGTGCCAAAAATATCCTGAAGCCCCGGTATTATTCTCGAGCCCCGAGGCAAGTCCCGAGATCCCGAAGATCCCGAGAAGTGCGGTTCCCGAGCCGAAGCTCTGCCCGCGAGAGGTTTGATTTTTGTGAAGATTTTTCAGATCTGCTGAGGATTACTACTTCTACAAGTCGTAGTGCTGTCCGATCATCTTCTGATCAAGTGAGTGTATACTACCTTTCATAAACATGATAATAATACAAGTTTGGTTCGAGTGTATTAAGTATATTGTTGTTTATAAGTGTGAGTGTGTAGTTACCTTCTTCCAAATACAATAATATGAAGTATTTTAAATAAAATACGTGTTATGTGTATATATTTGGTTGTGTTATGTGTGAATGTGTATTCACTCTCTTCTATCTCATAGATATGATTTATTCTCTATGAGATATGTGCTATGTGTGTGTGCCTCATCTGTTATGTGGATTATGTGTTGATCAAAGCATGTTATACAGGTTTTCAAAACTATGTATAAAAATGTATATTTTATCTACTAATATGTTGGGTAGAACATGGGTAGATAGTTGGTGTGTAATAAACAGATGAGAGGCCTCGTTGTTGTTTGATTTAGTCGTCTAGCGGAGTTTAGATGACGACCATTGGCTATTCTAGACAGTCTTGTGGAAACATTAGCAGGTTCGCCACCTGTAGGTGTTAATGAACTCGGGTGTTCATTTGCTATACTCCATCCCCCTCATGGTTGCCTTATTTGACTTATATTGCTAAGGTACCCCCGAAGCATGTGTTGTCGCCCCGATGAAATATTCTTAGACTAGGTACCTTGTGTTAGCTGTTTTAGGGACATAAAGTGAGAATAACGGGAATGGGTAATTGGGTTATTGTTGGTTGGTGAAAATTAAATATGATTATTTATTGTGGGTTGAAAACCCTATATGCTCACCAGGCTCCCAAGCCTGACCCACTCAGTTTTAGTTGTATTACAGGAAGTGGCGCGAGGGCATGAGATGGATGAACCATCAGTTGTTTTGATTGCAAGTCTGTATATGTTTATATTTGTTGAATGACTTGTAATGTATTCGTTTATGCTTATTGGTTTGTATCGGAACATGACACCCCGAGTTTTGATTATAATGAAAATACATTTCTTTTATGAAATGCTTTGGTAAACGTTGTTTTATCATGTTTTGTTTTTGGGAACAAATTCCGCAACTCTTTCAAATCAAAAGGATTTACTCTGAAAATATTTTAAAAGCATAAATGAAAATCGGTCTTTTCTGGCCGAGATTTTGGGGATGTCACAGTTGGTATCAGAGCATTAGTTTAAGCGAACTAGGAATTTGTAGGATTTCTAGACTTAAACTTAGAATGCTAAGTGAAGCTTTGAGATGTGTGTCTGTTGTGTTTTAGACACGAGCACTGGTTTATTTTAGGGAAGTTGCCTAAAATGCTTTTATGTGCTAAATGTTATATGTTGCCATATATGATATTATTTGTTCGGATCTATGGTCTGTTGCCGACCGGATCTAGAAACCTTATGTGTGTAGGATTCTAAGCGTACGTATACGATATTAGAACTAGCATGTAAACATTTCGGTGTGATAAGGAAGATTTGAATACCTATCATGATTGAGGATCTAATTTCACCTTATTCGGTGTGTAGATCAAAATGGTGAGAACTAGAAGTGGAGTTGGAAATGCTGACGAAAACAGGAATCAACCACCAGTGATTGAACAAGTACCTGTCGTAGCAGCAGCACCTGAGCCAATAACCATGGCTGGTGTGCAAATGATGATTCAGACGATGTTGGATCTTTAGATGGATGAAACTAGACGGTTGCTTCAGCAGCATCGTGAAGAACTGTCAATTCGTGTGGAGGAGCCTGAATTAAATGAAGGGCACTCGGAAGGGGGAAACTTTAGTGGGTCTATTGGTCAAGCCAACCCACCGATAGTTAGGCAAGATAACCATGATGGAAGGAATGATGGAATGGGATGCAAGTACAAGGATTTTCTAACTTGCAAACCATCGACCTTCAATGGAAAGGAGGATCCGATTGGGGTTATGGATTGGATCTCCGAAATGGAGCTAGCCTTCATGACTTGTGGCAGCAGAGGTAAGTTGCAGACTATCTATGCAGTGCGTCAGTTTTGAGGTGGAGCCGTTCGTTGGTGGAACACTCTAGGGAAGACTTTAAGCCCTAATGAGCCACTGGAATTGTCATGGGCAGAGTTCTTGGTGCAGTTCAAGCGCAGGTTCTGCTCGGCTCAAAATTTGTTGGAGTTGGAGAACAAGTTCCTGACATTGACGAAAGGCAGCATGTCAGTTGATGAATACACCAATAGCTTCACCGATAAGATGGAGTTTGCTTTGCGCATCGTTCCAGATGAGCTGACAAAGGTGGATCGGTATGCGAAGGGACTCCCATGGGAGTACGAGGTGCCAGTACGTCAGGCACTTACTCTAGAGGCAACTATCTGGGCTGCCAAGTCTGTTGAGAACATGATTAGGGGAAGAACCACCGTCAAGGTTGAGGTTGGTGAGAAAAGGAAGTTTGAGGGAACATCTAGTTCTGGTAAGAAAAGCAAATTTTCGAAATCTGATTCGAAAAAGTTTGGAGGAAAAGGAGGCGAAGCGAAGTGGTGTGATAAGTGTAAGAAAAAGCACTTTGGGAAATGTAGCGAGGATGTGACCTGCTACAAGTGTGGGAAGGTTGGACATTTTGCCAATGAATGTCCGAACAACAAAAGGATGTGTTTTGGTTGTAATGAAGAGGGGCATATTTTGAATGACTGTCCGAAGAAGAAGGAGGCAGCTAGGCCCAACATTCCACCAAAGCCGAAGGCGAGAGCCTTCCAGATGACACTCGAGGCTGCTAAAGATGAAGTTGGTGTCGCTTCAGGTACCTTTCTCGTAAATGAATTACCTGCTCAAATTTTGTTTGATTCTGGAGCCAACTACTCCTTTATTTCGCATGAGTTTGGTAGAAAGCTAGTTTTGCCTGTTGATCGACTAGATGATGATTTATTAGTCGAAGTAGCTAGTAGCAAGTTTGTACCTGTTAGCCATCGTATGAAAGACATCTTAATCGACCTTAATGGGAATAAGTTTCACGAGGAATTATTGCCCATTGAGCTTAATGGTTTCGACATCGTGTTGGGAATGGATTGGCTTAGCGCCAATGATGCCGAAATTTTATGCAAGAAGAAGATAGTTAAAGTAAACCCGCCTGGGAAAGATCCGTTTATGGTGTATGGGGACAAACGCAGAGTGAATTCTGGAATCATTTCTCTAATGAAATCCAGAAAGTGTTTGACCAAGGGATGTACATCATATTTAGCATTCGTGATTGATGCTAAGAAAGAAAAGAAGGTGATGCAGAGTATTCCAGTGGTGTGTGATTATCCAGAAGTATTTCCCGAAGATCTTCTTGGATTACCACCTGATAGACAAGTGGAGTTCAGAATAGACTTGTTACCAGGGACCACGCCAATAGCAAAAGCACCTTATCGATTAGCACCGACGGAGATGAAGGAGCTAATGATGCAACTTCAGGAGTTATTGGACAAAGGTTTCATTAGACCTAGTTCATCGCCCTGGGGAGCTCCGGTGTTGTTCGTGAAGAAGAAAGATGGAAGTATGAGAATGTGCATCGATTACAGAGAGCTGAATAAGGCAACAATAAAGAATAGATATCCGTTGCCAAGGATTGATGACCTATTTGATCAATTGCAAGGTTCGAGCTATTTCTCAAAGATCGATCTTAGGTCAGGATATCATCAGCTGAAAGTAAGAGAGCAAGATATCGAGAAGACTGCATTCAGAACAAGATATGGACACTACGAGTTCTCTGTTATGTCGTTTGGACTAACCAATGCTCCGGCAGCGTTCATGGATTTGATGAATTGGGTTTGTAATCCTTTCCTTGATAAATCCGTGATAGTGTTCATAGACGACATTCTGATTTACTCGAAAAGCCAGGAGGAGCATGGCAGACACTTGCGAGAAGTGTTAGAAGTTTTGAAGCAGGAGAAGCTGTATGCAAAGTTCTCTAAGTGTGATTTTTGGATTCGTGAAGTCCAATTCTTGGGTCACGTGGTCAACCAAGAAGGGATAATGGTTGATCCAACGAAGATCGACGCTGTGACGAAGTGGGAACAACCGAAAAGTCCCACGGAGATTCGAAGCTTTTTAGGATTAGCCGGATATTACCGAAGGTTTATCCAAGGCTTTTCTTCGATCGCTAGTCCATTAACAGCTTTGACCCACAAAGGAGCCACTTATGCTTGGAGTGATAAGCATAAAGAAGCATTCGAGAAGTTAAAGAAGAAGCTATGCGAGGCACCGATACTTTCTTTACCCGATGGAGTTGAAGACTTCTCCGTTTATAGCGATGCGTCTGGGGTTGGATTGGGTTGTGTTTTGACCCAACGAGAAAAGGTGATAGCATATGCGTCTCGACAGCTGAAAGAGCATGAAAAGAATTACCCGACTCATGATTTGGAGTTGGCAGCGGTAGTTTTCGCTCTGAAAATATGGAGGCATTATCTCTATGGCACGAAGTGCAAACTTTTTACTGATCATAAGAGTCTCCAATATCTCTTTAATGAGAAGGAATTGAATATGAGGAAACGACGCTGGCTAGAATTACTTAAAGACTACGACTGCGAGATACTTTACCACCCCGGTAAAGCTAATGTTGTTGTTGATGCTCTCAGTCGGAAGGTCAATCTTGAAAGGAAAAGGCCAAGAGCGTTGAGAATTGAAGTTGTCTCGACAATTGTGGAGAGTATAAAGAAAGCTCAAGAGGAAGCTTCTGAAAAGAATGACCGAAAGGAGGAACGTTTGGGCAAAACGTTGGTGTTTGGTACTAACGGTCATGGACTGAAGGTATTCCAAGATCGAATTTGGGTACCTAAGTCAGGAGGAATTAGGGATCTTCTAATGGAAGAAGCTCACAAAACCATGTACTCAATTCATCCTGGTAGCACTAAAATGTATAGGGACCTGAAACCCTACTACTGGTGGCCGACGATGAAGCTTGATGTTGCAAAGTATGTGGCTGAGTGTGTGACTTGTGCGAGAGTAAAGACACAACATCAGAAACCTTACGGGAGTTTAGAACCATTGCCTGTGCCTATGGGTAAGTGGGAAGACATTGCTATGGATTTTGTCACTAAACTGCCCAGAACAAAGAATGGTCACGACATGATTTGGGTGGTCGTTGATCGATTCACTAAGAGTGCGCATTTCATAGCGGCCAAGGAGAAATGGTCTATGGAAAAGCTTGCGAATTCTTACGTGAAGGAAATTGTGAGGCTTCACGGTGTTCCGTTAACGATTGTGTCGGATCGTAATAGCCGTTTCACCTCACGTTTTTGGAAAAGTTAAAAGAGGAAATGGGTACCAAGTTATGTTTAAGCACATCTTACCATCCGCAGACTGATGGTCAGAGTGAAAGAACAATACAAACACTTGAAGATATGCTGAGAGCATGTACCTTGGAATTCCTAGGTAATTGGGATGAACATTTACCATTGGTAGAATTTTCCTACAATAATAGTTTTCACTCGAGCATTAAGATGGCACCTTATCAAGATTCAAAGTCAAATATATACCAGAAAACAATTTATTATAACAATCTTTTCATAAACAAGACCATGATGTGACATTAAACTGAAGAAATTGACTTGCCTGCCTAAATCAATGATGTGCTTTGATTCTATTCATGGCTTTTTTTGAACTAACCATTTAACAAATGTAAATGTTCATGGCCATATTAGATTTTCATTCATCTGGTGAAACAAAAATTCCCGAATCATCAATTCCTACATATGCAATCACACATGAATAAAGGCTAGATTCCATTCACAAACAAGCAAAATCCTCAAATTAGTGGAATCATGAATCATATTTGAACACACGTATGATTATAGCCCTAGATCTAGTATTCAAGACATGATATGATTTCTATAGCGAGTTACTGAATTTGATTATAAAGAACTATATACGCATATACATGAAATCCCTAAATCATCAATTTGTAAAATGAAAGACATTATTTCCCATCAGTGAACAATTTCAAATTAAGAAGTTCATGTTGCGAAACTCACCATTCCAGGAAACTAATGGCTTCTCTCAACATAGTTCTGATAGTTCTTTGCTGATTCATCATTTGCAAGCAGCGCCAAAAGTTATTCGTCAAGATAAATGATTACATTTGTGTATTGGTGTATGTGTATTTGATAAAGAGAGAAAGATACATCACTGGAGGTTGTAGCATCCCCATCATGGAAGATTGAAGATGAAGAAAATAAAGCAATGCCCATAATGATTGTAGAAGTATGTTAAAGCATTTAGAAGTATAGATGCCCTAAAACTTGTTAAAATTCAACGTTTTTTCACAAAGGGGGGGGGTGAACATATAATAAATCTTCAGCGTTTAGAAGTATGTTAAAGCGTTTAAAAGTTAATAAAAAAAATACTTTTTCACAAAGGGGGATGAACATAAATAAAACTGAAATAGTACCTTGTTAAAGTAGAAAGAGAAGTTCCACGATGGAAAAAGATTACGGTGTGGTACACCATGTTGACAGAGATGTTGCCCTAAATTCTAGCCAAGGGGTGAGACTGATCTTTATGCTTCCATCCTTTAATTTGATTGTAATTATAGCCATCAACTTCCTATGCAATGTCCTATTCTTCTATATAATTATGTAATAATTATTTTCAACCAAACCTAAATTGCCTGATTCAAATTCAGAAACTTCCATGGAAATTTCTTGGAAGAGAGACCATGGTCGGATGCGTTGTTAGTGGTGTGGAGATGGAGGTTATGACTGGTGTTGAAAGTTTTTATGGAGCGATCGATTTTGATGCAACAAGTGTTGGGGAAGCTAGGACATCAAAATTTTCTAGGGTCATGTTAGATGGAGATAGTGACTCCAAGGACGATCAACCCTAGTATATCGATGATAGTAGGGAAGCCGGCTAACAATGGTGAAGTCGACATATCTAGGTTATGAATCGCCCGTCAGTGCTCATGTTTCGTTTGCTTTTGTGAGGTCCTGAAACAAATCCCTATAATTTAGGAGGATGAATTTGAAGCGGGAGAAATGAGAGAACATAGATAAAGAGAAGAAGAGGTGTGTATGAGCCTCAAGTAACCGGCATTGCAAAGCTTTTGTGTGGAGCTCGTGTGGAATGATTTGTGAAACATCTGATGAAGTTTTTCTAGGGTTTGTGAGGGATGGAGGTGGGGAAAGATTAAAGGCCTTGAAGGTGGAGGCATCGGTAGAGGGTAGAGGGGCTGCTTCCATACGGGAAAAAGGGAGACAAAACAAGGCGAGGTTTTTAATTTTATGGGATTTCATTTCCCCCCTTAGCTATAACACGTGTTCATGAAAACAATTATAAAATGAAACCTTTAGTTGACATATATTTAAGATAAGCATCCTCCGTGTGTTGTAATTTTTTTTTGTTGAAAACTAATTTTAGGGTATGCACAAATGTGTGTTCTCTATCCATTAAATTTTGGGAAGCTGGAATTAGTTTTAGGACACACAAAAATTGTGTATCGTAAATCAGTGTGTGTCATTATTTGCATGTCATTAAAGGGTTATTTTCTAGTAGTGAAAGCATGTGTAATCCGGAGCAAGATATTTATGCATCCGTCGATACACTGCCATTGCCCTCCACTAGAAACTTGAACTCGGAAAAAATCCATATAGGTACTCATTCCGGGATGTTTTTGGAAAGTATCAAACACACAAATATATTAAAAATACAAATGTATAACATATTTGAAGAAAAACATAAAAAAACCTAATTCTATCTCCCCGGAACGCCACTCCGGAATGTACGGTCGTTCCGGACGTCAGTTTGGAATACACTTTTCCAGTCCGGGAGGTATGAAGTGTCAGATTCCGGACCTCATCCCCATTAACCGACAACCCTTCCGAAACAATATCATAAATACTCCAGAATATTGTATTCTGGAGCACACATCCGGAACAAAACACCGTGCTCCGGTATATGGTATTCCGGATCAAGTGGTTATTTTTCAAAAAAAAAAAAAATTGTTGGTTATTTTTAATAAAATGGTTGTTTATATTTTCCCTCTTATATATCATTAAAGCGGTCAATTTTATGCTACATCTATCAGACTTTCCATCATCCTACACTTTTCTTCTTTTCTAAAGAGGGGAGAGAGACCATGACATGTATGCTTACATGTTTATTTATATAAAGCTAAACAATGTGGTGGTTGCCGTATATTTTCATTTTTCTAGCCATTCTGTCACAACGATAGATTATGTTTACAGATATTTGACAAAACCACTACACACTTGACTTGGTGAAACTGAAAATACATAAATGATGGCAAGATAAATAATTAGAACTCGATCAGCGGGGAAAAACACTACACACTTGACTTGGTGAAACTGAAAATAAATGAATAAATGATGGCAAGATAATAATTAGAACTCGATCAGCGGGGAAAATAATACAAGTGATAGTTTCTGCATGAACTCAAAAAGAACTAAAAAAGAAACATCCATCTATAGTTTACGATCACGAGATTGGTTTTTTTTTTCTCCTTAAATCGTTAATTCAAAGAGAAACAAAACTATACAATTCCATCCTCCAATATTTTAAATAAAAGCTACTGAAAGAAAAAATCAATTATTTGTAGGAATAACACAACGATTAGCAAAATTTGTAACATCACACCTAACTTATGTGTTGGACAACCATCAATTCTTAGCCAGAGATGGGTACTTTGCTACGACAGTCTAGCTACAACTCTATCTATGTGTGTTTATTAGTAATTTTACCCATTTTGTTTGTCTTTTTTGTTTTGTGTGGAAATCCAAGAGAATAGTTTGCCTTATGTAACATTTAACTTAAGAAATTACTATAATATAATTAATTTCTTTGTATAATTTGTTTAAAAATTTGTTGACAGAATAAGGGTCATAATTGTGTATAGGGTTAGCCAACACATAAAAACGACATGACAACATTGAAGAATGTTTAACCAACATGGTCAGTCCAACGCTTACCATGTTGGCCACCTCTAGCAGCCTAAATCAACTGTGTAGTCAACAAACATATATTTTTATAACAAGAAAATCGCCCGTGTAAGTACTTACGCAATATCTCGGCAAACATGGAAAAAAAAATACTATTATACTGAAGGGTTCTACCCTTGCAACCTTTGGAAAAATTCATCATCCGGTCGACAAGGCAAAAACCCATACCCTTTTGTTTTATATAAAAACCCCGACACGTAGCGGTAAATGCAAAAACTTTTTCATAATACGCAATTTAGCAACTTCCATACTTGACATCTAATTTATGCATCGGAGAGCAATATCGGGGTCTATCTCTCGATATCGCTTTCTAACCTATTGTTCATTTATTTTTGCAGCGTGTCATCATGTTTGCGCATCAGGAAAGGAGATCATTCGAAAGCTATTAGACATCCAGGATGCTACGTAGCAACATTGGCGCCATCTGTAATAAACAGGCAAGAAAATATCGCACCCTTTGGCAGACTCGCCTTTTTATCCAAACAACTTAATCTCAACGTTCCCCTAAATGCATGTAACATCCCAAAATAGTGATAAAATTTTTCATTTTTAAAATTATCAAAAGCATACATCATGTGTCTCAAAACCATCATAATACAAATGTATCAAAATCATCAGAGTAAAATGATCATTGATGTGGAAATCATAAGGAGATGTTGTGCAGTCAAGCCGGACCCTTCCCCTTGGAACTGGAAGTACCTGAAAATATTTAAACCACAAAACGTAAACACAAAGCTTAGTAAGTTCCCCAAAATATCACATACCATACAAATAATCCCAACTCAACTCATAAATAGGCCTAACCCAACATACATACAAAGGGGCCTAGCCCAATCATGTAATAAATGGGTCTACCCCTAACATATAGTAAATGGGCCCAACCTAACATATAAGAAATAGGCTCAGCCTAACATACACATACAAGAGTCACAAAGACAACTAGCATTCTATACGGTATAGTGAGAAGACTCACCTATCTCACCAAATCAGTCACACCACAGCTCAAAGTCACGTTACCAGTGCTACAACACACCTATCGAATCAAACAAGGTCCAACCTTAGTCTATACTCTAAAACTGGCAGATGACCAGAAGTCCACTTAAGTCAAATTCAAAGGCAACTGTCAAAGTCAATTGTACAGAGTTGACTTTAGAGGGTTACCACGTTTTGGCCTCCTATTGGTCACATCGTGACCTAATAAAGACAAAACAGTCGTGTGATACCCCCAGCCGCCATGTCGTGGGAACTGGGTCAAACCACCTTAAAGGGTTAAGCCATTTCCATCGACTCAATGAGAACCAAATCTCATATATGTTTCTTCCCATGGTCTTAATGGATAAAGTTTCTAACTTTATCCATTAAGACATCCCACTAAGCCTAGATCTCAATTCTAAGGTCCAAAAGGCAACTAATGCATGGGGTTAAACCAATAAGCACTTAATCCATGAAGTCCTTAGCCCAAAACTTCCAGAAGGACCTTAGGGACCCTAATGATCCCTCAAAATGTAAACTTTGTGGACATTCATACCCCATGCATATCCTATCCTAAAATTAGGTCAAAAATTCAATATAACCTAGAATTCATGCAAAGTTCCCAAAATCACAACCACTTCTTAGATCTAAGAAATATAATGCTATTAGGATATAGAGGAACCATGAAGTTGCGAAATTTATCTCTTCAATACATACAAACCACATTAATGGGACCATAATACGACATCAATCCTAGATCTATAGAGAAAATCACTAAAAGATAGAAACTTGAGGACTTACAAAGAGTCTAGAAGATGCACACAAGTGAAAGGAAGTTTTGTTTGCTGAATCAGGGCACCGACTCTTTTTCTTTTTCTTCAAAACCACCAAGAACTCGGGTTGCCAAGTCCATTCGCAACCCTTCCGGTTCTGCCATTGCACCTTCACTAGATCCACCAGCATGTTGTGCAAGGTCTTCGTCTTTCTGTCGAGAATCGCGATGGGTCTCTCTAAACAATCCAGGCATTCATCAACCTGGATATCATCCAAAGGGACCACTGTGGACTCATCCGCTAAACATTTTTGCGGTTGAGAGACATGAGAGGTGTTGTGAATATGGCTAAGCTTGACAGGAAGATCCAACTTGGCCCGCTTCTTGAACCGAATAACATCTTTCCAAGACAACACCTTCAGTAGAGGTCTGAACGCCCGCGGTTAGTATAGTTCTTCTGGTGACTTTGTGTGGTCCGTATCCGATCGCGCACCTGTTGTATCTATTTATTAGTCTTGAGTACTACCTCAATACTCCCCACAACCCGATATTCAACCTCACCCCAATAAACCGAGGTCAGACACTTCCTCCCATATAGTATCTCGAAAGGTGATCGATAAATATTGACTTGATAGCTATTGTTGTAGGAGAACTCTGCCAATGTAAGATAAGTATCCCAACTCCCGCCAAAATCCAACACACACGCCCTGAGAATATCCTTGAGCATCTGAATAGTCTGCTCACTCTGTCATTAGTCTGGGGGTGGTATGATTTGCTGAAATGCAACTAATGTTGGATTAGTGTCTAAGCCCGTAACTATATTTGGTATGTAGTTGACCCGGTTATGCATGATCCTTTTAGGTTGCCTTCACCAAAGCAACTTGATAGGATGATTTATGGAGAAAGAGGATTAATTATGATTTATTAATATATTATATGAATAATATATTAAATGAGAAATCATATTGTTTAATTAATATTAGTCAAGAATTAATTGATAATTAGTTTAGTGACTAAAAGACATTAATTAAACTTAGGTGACTGGAATTGTAATTATAAGATAGTTACAATTAGGCTATGTATCACCTTAGAACATAGGTCGGACAAATTCTATGGGAAGCCCATAAGGAATTCGTCCAAGTGCTGTTCTAAAGAGAGTCCATAGGCTGCTTAGGGCCTAAGCAGTCAAGTTAGGGTTTCCTAGCTGATAACCCTAATTGCCTCACTATATAATGACCCCTATAGTCCCAAAAACGTGTGGAACTCTTTTGGAAGAACCCTAGGATGGTTTGGTGCTTCTCCTCCTTCTCTTTAGCCATCCTCTTGCTTGTGGTGTTTGTAAGCCATTAGAGGAGTGATACTTGTAACTCCAAGCTCCAAAGACAAGCAGATTCAACCCATTGAAGAAGAGGTAATCATCTAGATCTATATACTTATGTCTATTTCGAAATACATATACTAGATTAGGGTTCTTGAGTCTTGGATGAATTGCATGTACAATAGAGAAACCTAGATTCGAGCATTAGGGTTTGCATGAGCACATATGATATTGTTTTGGCTCAAACCCATCAGTGGTATCGGAGCTTTGATTGGTTTCAGTTGTATTTGATGCTAATATGTTCGTTCACTGCTTGATAAGAAAATCGTTTTTCAGAAAATACCCAGCTCACGACGTGACTCACTGAGTTCACGACGTGAGCCTAATCTGTATGACAGACTCGATGAGTCTGTGGATCAGATGGCTCAAAACTCGGATTTTTGACTAATTTTGTGTTTGGATAATTACCAAAATTGTTTTTAAATAACAAAATCTGATTTATATATACATATATATATATATATATATATATATATATATATATATATATATATATATATATATACATATATATATACACACACACATATATATATATACATATATATATATATACACACACACACACACACACACATATATATATATATATATATATATATATATATATATATATATATATATGTTGTGATTATCCTTACCAAATTAAAAGATAATTACAATTTATTTGAATAATAATTTAATTATAAGATAGTATTTGATTATTTAATTTATTTGGTGAATTATCTTGTAAATAATCTTGATTAGGTCAAATTTAGATAATCACTAAATTAATTATTTAATTTAAAATTATTTGCTATTTGATCCTTTATGTTTTGAAATGTTTCAAAACTTGCCCTTAAGTTTTAGAATTTAAATTTTAATTAAAAGTTTAATTTTAAAATGTTGAATTCTAAAACCCTAAATGTTTGAAAAGTTCAAATTGCACCCTTATGGTTTTATTAAATTAATTAAGCGTATAATTAAAAGGGAGTTAATAAATCCATAGTGATATGGTTTACATTTAATTAAATTAAAAGTGTAATTTATTAAATTAAAAGTGTAAAATACACCCTTATACTATATATAAAATTAAAAGTCTAATATTATATATGTATAACTTAAATGCCAGTGTTACCGTTAGTAGGCATCATTCACGAAGTTGGTCTATAAGGGGTGTTTAAGGAAGCGACCTGTAAAATGACCGCCATTGGGTATCCACTTTTACCCACCACACTCTTGACTAGTGGAGGGTCGTTAGCCGAATAGGTAGGATAGGGCAAACCCTCTCCTCATTAAAAGTATAATGAATGTTAAAGTAACTAAATGTTTTAAAAAATTCCCAGTCTTAGTTACTTTAGGCAAAAGTGAATTGATGCAATTCCATGAAATTACACTTTGTACCCTTGCTAAGACGTTAGTGGAGTGTGTGTGGTTAACCGACACACTAAATGGGTTCTAAGCTAAGGTTGCAAAGGGTGACTCGATGTTTGTCATAGTTCGGTGGAGCGTGTGTGGTTAACTAACACATCGAATAGGTGACTGTAACATTGGGGGCACCATGTAAGTTTGCATGGTTATTCACACCCTGTTTTGTGATCCTCTGCATCCCAGTCACAAATCGAGGGGCATATCGAGATTTAAACATGTCATTGAAAAGTTCAATGAATCTCAAAGAATCTAAGAGTTTTCAATACATCTAAAACTTAATCTCTTTTTCTTTTTTCATGGTGTAAAATTAGTGAATCGTCATTCACTTACGTTCAAATGTTTTGCAATTTGGGTTACGACATCCCTCTCCCAAGTTGTAGAGTATTGTGTTGGGTCCTAGCCTTAATATGTCATTTGAGTGTTTTATTAAGGACTCAATCAATCAACTAACTTGAATTTTCTCCCGTTTTGTAGATGTCAAAGTATGACAACTATGGTCTTCCCAAATCCTGTGGAACAAGCTTTCCACATGAAGATGATATTCCACGATTCGATCGAGGAACACGAGATCATGCTTTACTTCCTCCACCTCCTCCTTTTGTTCTCCCTAAACCACAAGTTCAAAGGCTTGAAAAGTTCAAGCTCACTTAAGCCCTGTTGGCGATGAAACATAAAGATGGAAAAACCGTGTGTGCTCACGTCTTAGAGATGAAGTTACACATTGTTTGGTTAAGAATTTTGGAGTCGTTGTTTGTGAGGAGCTGGCTGTTGACTGGATTCTTCAGTCGCTTCCTGACTCATATAGTGAGTTTGTAAGAGAGTACTATATGATAGACCACCACATGACCCTCATCGATCTCACCTATTTGCTTATTGTTGCTGAATCAACGATGATTTGGCGCATTGGAAAAGAAAAGTTGATTGGTGGATCTACCTTCCAGACCTCTATGGATATAGGCATAGGCAACGAAAGGCATGCAGTGGTCAAAAAGTTTGATCATAAGAGAAAGGCAAAGTTTGAAGTAGTTCTGTGTGTTGTTACAGAAGAGTCAATTTGCTTTAATTGCTAAGAGAATGGTTGATGACGTGCCCCAAAAAATGCACCTCTCGCAACCAGAATTCACATTTGGAGAATTTTTCATAAAGCCTCTCCCTCTTCAGGGTCTCCAAAACCTCTCACAGGTGCTCCTCATGCTGCTCCTTGGTCTTGGAATAGACAAAGATATCATCAATGAACACAATCATAGACCTCCGTATTGGGGCATCTTTTTTGCATTTCTCACACTTGTAGATAATGTAATCTGTGTCTTGATACATTATTGGCCAATAGTATCCAAAATTTTCTATTTTATGTATGGTCATTCTTTCCTCCATTGTGTGCTTGTGCTATTCCTTCTTACATTTCACTTCACATATTGTGCATCGACTACATTTACACATCGTAAATGGGGTGCTAGGTATCCTCTTTTGTTTAACGTTCCATTTTGCATCACAAAAGATGTTACTTTGATAATTACTTTCCAAGATTGTTTGTGGTCATGTGGTGTCTTTCCTTCCAACAAACATTCAATAATTGGACGTCTCCAATCATGTTTTGGGTTTGCAAACGAGATCAATTGTGCTGCATCTATCGACTTTGTTTGCATTGTTTCAACTAAGACTTGTTTTACTAAGTGTGAAAAATCCGATGACACTATCTTGTTTAATGCAACTGCTCTCTTGTTATTTGATCAGGGTACATGTTGTTGTTTGAAGATTTTGAATTGCTTTGTTAATGATTTTACTTTGGCCATATATTACAGCAAATTACACGCCCTTACTACATAGAGTCCGCTTGTTTGATTAGCTACTACCATGGATTCTACAAAGGCTCTTATATTTTCACAACCCATTTTAATTTCTAATTGTAGTCTTCCTATTAAGGCTTTGTACTCATATTAGTCAAATCATAATGTATAGATTATGTCCTCTCCTGTTGAGCTGGTTAGTATTAAACTGAATCCTATCCCATCCACACTTGAGGATCCATTGGTATGCAAGATCCATTCTTCCTTGTCGGGCTGGTTTTCTTATTTCTTTCATCCACTATATCTACTTCCATGCTGCTAGTTATCTCGGTTATAAAGTCTGCTAACGCATGTTCCTTTATGTTTGTTCGTGGCTTCAAATCGATCTCGTTCTCCCTTAATTCAACTGCCCATTTAGCCAGGTGTCCCAATTTTTTTTGTCTTTAATAACACTTTACGTATTAGCTTATTGGTTAAAACCTCGATTGGATGTGCCAAGAAGTACCTTCTCAATAATCTTGTTGTATTAGCAAGGGATAAGGCTAGGTTTTCCATGTCGTAGTATCCTATATCGGCTCCTTGTAAGACTCGTCTCATGAAATACATGGGTACTTTCTTTTCATCTCTATTGGCTACTAGTATTGTGCTCACTACCAACTTTGATGTGGATAAGTATATTGTTAGCATTTCACCTGAGACTGGTGATCCTAAAGTTAATAATTCTGCCAATGTTATCTTGTGTTTCTTTAAAGATGTTTCCGCTGCATCTGTACACTTAAAATCTTTATTTTCCAATACTCTTTTAAGGGTATTATATAAAGGGAATGTTTTTCGTCCGATTTTAGTAGGAAGCGTCTTAACGTGGCTTACTTGTTGTTCTATGAATTCGACACACATCCTCCATTGTCCGTCACCTTTTCTTCATTAATACCTTATTAGCTACCCAAGATGAGAATAAAGATTCCTGAATTTATGAGTTTATTCACTTCATCATTTATGGCTTTGTTAGGTTCTCTAGATTGGCCTCTCTTCTTTTGTCGAATCGGTTTTGTTACTGGCCTGTAATTGACTTTTTTCTCAATCACTTGCATTGGTACTCCAACCATGTCTGTTGGTTTCTAGGCGAATACATTAACATATTCTCTTAACAGCTTAACCAAGTTTTCTTGAATTGATATTGGTAATGTACATCCTATGCGGATTCCTTGGTCCGGGTATACACTATTTATCACAATGGTTTCCAATTTGTCTAGATTTCATGTTTGTTCATCCGTTTTCGGGGTACCTTCTTTAGCTATCAACATTAATGTCGGTATTACTAGTGGTTTGCTACAAACTGCCCCATATCCTCTTAGTGTTTTGAACCTGACTAGGCCACGGATCGTATAGGTGATTACTTCGAACCGTTTCATGACACTTCTTCCAAAAATTATGTTATACGGTGACGGAGATTGTATGATTGTAAAATCTCTTGTTTGTGTGTTTTTTACATGTGTCTGATGGTCCATCAAGGTTAATGGTAGCAATGCTACTCCTAGTGGCCATACCAAGTGTCTTGTAAAGCTTGTTAAATGTGACTTTGGTTCTTTCCTTTCCTTTCTCATTACCTCTGTTAATTTCAAAAAGCAATGTTCGTACATGATTTCCAAGGAAGTACCACCGTGGCATTATATCTGGTGATTACATATAGTTTGAATTTGGATGAGTATTAGGATTGGTTCGTCTCCCCTTATTAATCGTTGTTGTGTGTGTTGCTTAGTGATTAGCTTATCCAAGGTTGCTTTGTCCTTCACCTTACTGCATGCTTCTGCTTATGTTACCATTTGATTGTTTTGATGCTCATATCATTCTGTTCCTTGACACTTTCCTAAGGATCCTTTCTTCTTGGGTCAGTTGCAAGTTTTATGTTGTTGCAAACAATGTTGAATTGTTGTTTTTGGTATGTGGCCTTTTTGATGGATTTGTAGGTGTTGCTCATTCTATCGTGTTTTGTAATGCCCGTGAAGTTTATTATTTGGTTTCATAGTTCCATTTCTTAGTATGATAATACGGATGGCACCAATGTTGCTATATAGCCTCCCGGATGACTGATAGCGATTTGGGTATCACCTCTTCTAATGCACAAACAGGAAGGCATGCAGCAAAAGATAGAAATGTGCTAGGTTAGAAAGCGATACCGATGGATGGACCCCGATACTGCTCTTTGATGCCTAAGTTAGATGTTGATTAGGAGTATTGCTAAATTGCTTATAGTGAGAGAGTTCTACCTCTTTCCTTTTGCAATGCTTGGCTTTTACAGGCATTCAAAAGTGCATCATTTTAGGCTCTTTCCCGGTTTCCTGTGTAGTCCAGGTAAGGACAACTATTTTCCTTATACTGCTTTATAGTATTTGTTTATTATGGGTATCTGTATTTTGCACTTTTCCTGGGACATGTTTTCATTACGATATTTTCCCGATGTGTATTCCTACTGACCGGTGGTTTGTTGTTGTATAACGACGGTAACTTCTTGTTAATAAGTTAGGAGGATACCGAGTCGGTTTTGTATATTTGGTCGACCCGGGTACACCATTAAATAAAAATGAAATCCAATCCAGCCATATTTAGCATTCGAGACAAAAACAAAATAGATGTATTGCCAAAAGTTCATGATTGTTATATTTTAGTTGAAGTTTCTTATAAAGATTTCAACTAGAGAGTGTTTGGTTTTGTGTTTTAAAACTCCATATTTGAAAAAACAAAGACAAGTTAAAAAAGAATATTTGGCAAAACAAAAGAGCTTTTGAAAATGACAACGTAAGACAGGGAAAGATAAAGAGAGGAAGTATTTTCTCTCTTTTGTTATCATACGTAAAGCAACTCACTTCACACCACCATTACTAGCAATGAGAATGGTGTTCACAAGATTCTTAGGTTATACGGTGTTGATGACATGGATGCTGGTAGCATCTAATGTTGCCATCAAATAGCACCCCTCAACATAAATTTTGTAAGTATGCATGAACAACAAATGTTTGTAGGTGATAATATGGTTAGCAATAATACCACCTCTCTCTCTCTCATGTAGGCATCCAAATGGCATGGGTCAATTTTAGTTAAGTGGAGTCTAGATGAATTAGGTGTTTTTTGTTTTTTTGAAGCAAAAATTCATTAAGTCTATGGAAAACCTCTGCAACCCTCTGCAGCAGAAGATGTCTGCAACCTCTGCAACCCTATGGGTATTTTGGGAAAAATTACTTGAGCTCGGTCGATTGCATGCACCACCCCCTTTCTTGTATTAAAAAACCCATTTCTTTAAAAAGTTTCCTTTTGAATTTTTTTACCAAATCCTCAGTTTGAGTTCAGAAACACCCGAGAGTATGTCCAATTCCCTTAAACTAAGACTCTGATACCAACTTGTAACATCCCAAAAATAAGACCAAAAAATTTCATTTTAAAATTAATAAACCAGTAATCCAAAACATTGTCATACAACCAAGATTGATCAAAGTGTATCACTACATCATAAAATATCAGAGTGAATCACAAAATGCGGAATGAGGTGGTGTGTGTTCTGCAATCATCTTGGGCTCTTCCCTTTTGAACTAGAAGTACCTGAAACATAAACTGAAAACCGTAAGCATAAAGCTTACCGAGTTCCCTAAAATACGACCTACCATACATAATAAACACATATTGGGACCCTTGCCCGACATCGAGTCCCACCCGAGCTCAGGCCCCGCCCGACATTGATTCCCACTCGGTTTACAGATCTATCAATCATCAGGCCGCACTTGACATTGGACGCCGTCCAATACACATATACACATATAAACATATAACCATACTAACACATGAGATAATCACAAAGATAATAGCATACAATACAGTCATCGGGCCTCTCCCAATATCGAGCCCCACTTGGTATACATACCAATGCATACATATGCAAAAGTCACGCAGACATCTATTCATCCTAACATAATAAACCAAGGGCCAGGATTGGTGCCTTCGACCCACTAAACACACTGAGGAAATCACCTCAAGCTGCTGAGTCTCACAGATAAATCTCTAACTGCTGGTCCTAAAATTTCCACGCTATCAACAAAAAATGACAACCAATTAATATTTGGATCCCGAATAATAACTAAGAGTCTAAAATAGGGTAAAAGACCATTTTACCCTTTACCTAACTTGGCCCAAGGCCAAGGCCCAAACCAACGACTTAAAAAGGCTCAATTCTAAAAATGGTCACCCAAAGCACAATTATGGCCCAATCTTCCAAATTGGGCTCAAATCACTTTGTGGGACTTCAACCAAAAGAACCCAACATAATGGCATCAACCCAAAAATAGAAATATGATGAACCAACAAGACCCTAATCTCCTAAGGTCCAAACATGGGCCCAAAACCGAGAAACCCAAAATCCGAAATGTAACACCTAGTTCTGAAAGCGCTTCGTTGCTAGGGGTTGCGGCCCAATCATCAGTGGTTATAGGGTTATCGCCTCAGGAAAGGAAGGATTTGGCCCATTTCGGATGTCGGTATTAGGGTATATGTGATCCAAGTGATTGATTGTGTCTTCGGAGGCCAATGACATACTCGTAATTTAACGTCTCGCTTTTCTAAGGATTTTGGGTTCTTGTTCGGGAAGTTTTTAGGTAATGAGGAGTTGTTAGCAGCATAGGGCTTCTCGTCACCTTTTCGTGGATATAAAGTTCGTCGTAAACGGACTTAGAGCGAAGAAGTTATAGCACTTTGAAGGTTTTGGCAGATTTAGCCGCTAATGGAAATGTTTGGCAAATAAGTCCCATGCATGCAAGGGATGCATACACGTGTCCGGCTGGGAATGTCCAACGTAAGTTGGGTTACACCCAACGTATAAAGTAAAATGGTCGTGGGTGGTTTGTGACTACGCTGGGCGTACTAAGAGGTACACGGGGCATACTCCCTTCAGACTAAAACCCTAGATTTTAGGGTATGACACTATATAAGGAACATTATGCCTCAAGAGAAGCCTCCATTTCACCCTAAAAGAGCTACTACGAAACCCTAATCCGTACTTGAGTGATTTTGTAGCTTGGAAGGCCATTAGAAGAGTGTTTTGGTGCTTTTGAAGAAGGTGTTCATTCTTGAAGACTTATTGGAGAAGATAGAGCTTTTAGATCTAGAACTACACCAAGTTTTGTCTCTCATTTGAGGTATAAAGTTCTGAACATTATGGTTATTCTCTTAGATCTCTTTTAGGATGAGTTTATGGACTATTTTGGTGTGACAACCCGATATTTCAAGTCAATGTAATGACCTAAGTCAAGTATTGTAATATATTTTTGAACTAATAAATAAATAAATAAATAGTGTCAAAAATGAAATGTTCAAGATTCTCAATTGGGATACGTGAAGTGATAGATATCCTAACAAAGTTTTCAGAAATATAAAGAACACAAAAATCTGAGTTATTACAAAGAAGTTATGACCAATCGAAAATCCACAGCAAAACCGGTAAAACACTGTTAAGCGTAAAACGCGAAATTTCAATAAAACACTTTTTATCCTTAGGTATCTAAAATAATATCATAGATATCATTAAATTGTGAATGTACATAAAAAGAACGTCCAAATCTGACTTCGTGTGAGGAAGTTATTTTTTTTCTAAATTTCGGAGTAGCGGTAGACAACTAAAAACTCGAAATAGAGATCGAGCAATATTTAGCCGACACAAACTAAACGAGAATTGAAGATCTCGACAATAGTAATACAACGGTAAAAAGGCAGACGAATACGGACATCAGATGAAGAAGTTATGAATTTTTAACGGTCTTTTCCTATCACAGCCTATTAAAAATATATAATTAAAAATAAATTTAAAATTTGCCAACGAAGTCTAAATAAAAGTTGTAGATTATATTCTCACCTACACGTGGATATAAAGAACATCAAAAACGGAGCTCATACGCGAAAGTTACAGATTTTACAAGATCGGGGCACAAAATCTGAGGTTGGTCGAAGAGGGAACACCCTGTGTTCTTCGACCAGAGCCAGTCCCATCACCCATCGAGTCTGAAGTTCATATGCAATGACACACAAAGGCTCCGAACGCGCTGCGTCCGAGGGAGCGCCTTGCGTTCTTCGCAGGAAGCCCACGCGTTCGAGGTTCATCCTGGCCCTATAAATAAGATGCGAGGATTCCGGCTTCTGTTGTTAATTTACACCATTTCTCTCCCATTTTCTCACTTTCGAGCTTTTCGAAGGTATGCCGACGCCCCGGTTCCATATCCAAGCTCCGCCGAAGGTCCGAAGCTCCGAGATTTCCGAGAAATCGACTTTTCCAGTCGAAGTGCTGCCCCGAGTTTAGTCTCATTTTCATCAAACCACTACTTCTACCAAGTGAGTTCATACCCCTATATTCTCATGTTTTTACTATATTTTAGGGGGAGAAATACAAGTGAAACGCAAGAAAAACTTATGTTAAAATGCAAATCATTACATACAGTTTCAAATGCTTTATCTACATTTTTTGTATAAATGTTAAGTATGTAAAATAACGTTTTTACAAATGTTATAATTTACATGCAAGGTTGGTAGCACATTAAGGTTATCATTCAAATGAAACACACTTTTGAAAAACTATCATAGGTATAGTTTACGAGATATTCATGATATTTTACAGTCTTTGAACGCTATAGAAAGGAAACACTTACATTTACAAGAAAAATGGACTTTTCATGCGTATATCTATTTGATACAAACTTTTGTGAGACATTTAACTTCACGTACTTTCAAGTACGCGTTTCAAGTCCTGTGTTGTAGACCATAATCTCCTGTAGGGAGAGCGTGATACTTGTAGGGAGAGCGTGATATTTGTGTATAGATCTATACGGGATTGAAAATCCCGCACCTAAACTGTTAGCTACAGTTGGACCGGGAGGTATGGGGTGACAAACGTCATATCATTCCAACACCTAAAGAACGTTGTAACAAGCAGGCTGGGTCAATAGTACGGTTATAAAACTCACATGAAGTATTAAAACATTTGATTTACGGGACTATCAAACGCCTTAGTGATTATATATACATATATAAATCTACTTACCCTATTTTCGGTATGGAGAATACTTATGCATTCCGGTTTTTGAAACTTTTAAGAACTACTATTCATTTATGGAAGATATTGGATTATCTAAAAACAAACTCAGTTACTTTATACAAAAAGGCATACAATTCTTATACAAAAACACTTATGAACTCACCAACTTAATTGTTGACACTTTTTCAAAACTACTTGTATTTCTCAGGGATTCAGTAATACAGGTATAACAACAACTTTTGGGGAAGGAATGCTAAGGCGTCAAATTTCAAACTTATTATATCATCATAATGTAATTTCTTTTGAAACATGTATTACAATCAACAATGAAACTTTTTAAATTATAAATATGATGGTTGTGTTTGCTTTCTTTACTATTTATTCAACTGTTATGATACTACATGAAGGGCGTGTTTGGCACGGAGCTTTTGAAAGCGTTTGGGAGCTTCTAGCTTTTAACTTTTGACAAAACGCTCTAGTTTAAACAAAAAGCTTCGTTTGGCAGTACGAGCGTTTAGCTTTTAGTTTTAACAAAACGCTTCGATTCTAAAAGCTACTTCATGTAGCTTTTAACAAAACGCTCCGGAGCTTTTGAAATCAATTTCCATAATTACCCTTAAAAATATATTTATATATTTTTTTATTTTTAATCAATTGTCCTTTTATGTAATTTTATATATTTCAAAAGCTTCCAACTACTTTTGCCAAACATTCATATAACAAATAAAAGCTACAGCTTCCCGCTACCAGCTACACGCTACCAACTACCCGCTACCAGCTAACCGCTACACGCTTCCAGCTAACAACTACTTTTGCCAAACACGCCCGAAGTCATCTGCCCTCAAACGATTCCGCCATTCTGGTTTGGGAGTGTGACATTTGGTCCTATGGATGAAGTCCTTTGTGTCCATCTCATTTTTGGAACATAGAGTTGCCATTCTTAGTGTTATTTGAGTTCTAAAATGAGAAAGTTGCCATCTTTAAGGTCTTAATGGGTTCATGCAAGAGTTATGGTCATTTTCATGGAAGTAGATTTCTTTACTTTGAGTTTAGGTTCATGTGGGTCATATAAAGTCACCACGTCAGTGACTTTATGGATTAAGACATTGAAGAGGACTTGGATCTGTGATTTTAGCCTTTGGAATAAAGTATTAAGTGCTTAATGGTAGAAGTGGCTTAACAAAGCAATACGCGTAGCGTACAAGCCATATAGCTTGTACGCTTAGCGTATAGAGGAGTACGCCCCGCGTACTCATCAGATTTGGGATTCGCATTGTTTGGGCTATTTTCCATGGGTTGGTATCTTGGGCTTTAGTGGGTAATCTGAATTGGAGTATTGGACTAGAGAAGCATTATTGGGCTTTAGGTTGAGGCCCATGTGAAGGGATTAGGACCAATTGGAAATTGGGCCATATATTGGGCCTTGTGGAAGTGTTTATCTCTTAGGCCAAGGTTTGGGTAGAGTTCATTTTAGGACAAGAGTATGTGAGGGGTAGAATGGTGTTTTACCCCAGTGAGGAATAATGGTTAAGTTATAAGAATCCCAAACTTATCAAATTTGTATGATGATTAGTAGCTCGGGGAGTCGAGAGATCAGTAGGTCGGGGATCTGCCAGCTAGCAGCCAAAGGTTTATCCATGGGATTCTGCATTCAGCTTTTCAAGGTGAGTTTCCTCCTGTTTGAACGGGTCGAAAACACCAATGTTGCCCCGTATTTATATTATGTGTTTCCGGATTACGATCCGATGTCGGGCAGTGTCCGAGGAATGTTGGTATGCTTGATGTCTTCATAATTCTTGCATGTGTATTTATTGTATGTTTTCGGATTACGGTCCGATGTCGGGTGGGGCCTGAGGAATGTTTAAATCTATGTTTCTGGACTACGATTCGATGTCGGGTGGTACCCAAGTTATCTTCGTGATACTTGTATGTGTCTGGTAGGGAGTTGAGTGTAGGCGGGGTCCCGTATCTCATCACTAGTTGAGTGTGGATGGAGTTCCATATCTCATCGTTAGCAGAGTAGGGGGGCCTATGATAGGCGAGGCCGTAGGACTGGAATATGTAGTATTGTGTATGATTCTTTAGGTGCTACCATGATTATATGATATTGTTTGTATGTGTATAGCGGGAGGGGCCCAGTGACAGACGGGGCCTGGCAGAAACAAATTTGTATACCGAGCGGGGCTCGATGCTAGGCGGGGCCTGATGCCAGACACTGTCTGATGTCGGTCGGGGCCTGATGAAGGGGCGGGAGCCCAATATATGTGATTATGTGTATGGTATATGGTAGTATGGGGAACTCACTATGCTTCGTGCTTATGGTTTACAGTTTTGGTTTCAGGTACTTCCAGTTGCAAAAAGAAGAGCTCGGGATGACTGCATCGCACACCCCATTATGTTTAGCCTGAGATGTTTACTTTGATGTTTTGATATGATACTATGAGATGTTCTGCTCCACATTTCATGATGTGTTATAAACCTACTTAGGATATGTCACTCAAGACTCAATCTTTGAGTATAACTCTAAGACTTGATTTTGGAACGAAGTATGACTCACCTTCTTGCTTTAACCATTTCAACAATTCATGATTCTTCTTCTTAGCTATACAAATGCATTAAGATGTCCTTAGAGGATCATTTGTGACATGGTTCCATAATCATTAGGATGATCATAAAACACGATGCTAAAGTACTCTCCTTTCCTTTCAGATTGGAGAAACCTTTTATCTTTCTGCCTAATTGATTCTTCTTATTTGTTCTCCTATACTTTGAATCTTTTCAATGTATTAGAATTATACTTAATCTTTTAAGCATAATCATATTTACTGAACCATTAGTAAATCATGACGAATAGTCTTTATCACTCTTGTGGTGGATTTGACCAGTTCACATCAATGTGTAGGAGATCATTTAGTCTTTCATTTGACTCACATACATATACGAACAAGGAATTAGTCCCAATCTTCCTTTGTATCAATATTTTCATACATCATATAATTCAAATCACATGATTCCAAGTTTCTGTCCAATTGAAACTTGGACGATGAGAATCTTTCCTTACTTAGAAAATTACGACACTACCACAATCGATATAACTAAGAATCAAACCATTTTTCAACATTGCTATTAATAGAAACATACAAACAACAATTTTCACAAATGTCATTACAAGGAAACATAAATAAGATAAAATCAAAACTTTATTTATTTATAATATGTGGAAAACTTGTCCTTACAATGCAAATACATATGAAAACTATGTTTCTAAATATTCGTAAGAAATCTATTATAACTCCTAAACAACAGCTCAAAAATATGCTTATTGAACCATGCGATCGAAATCCATTTCTTCGCGACCAGAATCAACTCACTCTTCCTTTAAGCTTCCTTTCTTTTCTACGATCCTACAAATCATCAAAATGCAATCTTATCACATCATGTATTAAGAATCTATAAATAGGAACTTAATAGAGTTAGATAGTGGACTACCTGGAGTAGAGTCATACATTTTGACTTTACCATCCTTGCGATCTTTCAGGTATATACGGCAGCTTCGCATCCAATGCCCCTTCTCTTGGCAATATAAACAAACAGAATCTTTTGGAATGGTACATGGGACAATCTTGGACTTAGCCTTTTTCTTTACCATTTGGTCAAACGGTTTGAACTTTGGCCGATCCCTTTGCATTGGGAAGAGAAAACTTTTCTGGACTTCCAATGTTGTCATTGTCAATGTCCATGGAAGTTTGAGAGACTGATCTTCCAATTAAATTTGCTTGACCAATGCGCTAAATCATTGCTGATTCAGCAACAATTAGCAAATCGGTAAGATCGATAAGGGTCACGTCGTGATCTGTCATATAGTAATTTTTAATGAACTCACTATATGACGTAGGAAGTGATTGAAAAACCAAGTCAATGTCGAGCTCCCTCGAGACATCGACACCCAACATTCCCAGCTTGTCAATATGCAACTTCATCTTCAAGATGTGAGAACATACAAATTTTCCATCTTCGTGTTTGCTTGCCAATAGGTCTTGAGTGACCTTGAACTTTTCAAGTTGACGAACACGTGGGTCACGCAGAATAATTGGAGGAAGTGGAGAACGTGAAGTATGATTTCGTGGAACATATTCTTTATGACGAAAGCTTTTTCCAAAAGATTTGGGAAGACCATAGTTGTCAAAACTAGACATCCCTAAAAGGGAAGAAATTCAAGTTAGTTCATTAAATCCTTAATATAACACCCAAATGAAATATTAAGGCTAGGACCCAACAAAATAATTCATAATTCGGAAGAGGGATTCCGTAATCCAATTGTAAATTATTTGTCAGTCGGTAAATAACGATTTACCAATTCCACCACGAAAATGGAATTTTTTTTAAACGAATTAGATTTTTAAATGAAAATCCTAGATCTTTTGAGATTCATTCAACTTTTCAATGACTTGTTTAATCTCGATTATGCGCTTCAAGTTTGTGACTGGGATATTGAGGATCTCAAAGAAGGTGTAAATAACCATGCAAATTAGCTTGGTACTCTTGAAGTCATTTATCACCTAATCGATATGTCGGTTAACCACACACGCTCCATTGATCTATGAAAAACTACGAGTTACCCATTTGCATCCTTCATTAGTCCCTTATTAGTGTGTCGGTTAACCACACGCGCTCCAGTAACGACCAATAAGGTACAATGTGCAATTTCATGGGTTAGCATCAAAATCACATTTTTCCTAAAGTAACTAAGATTGGGAATTTATAAAAGGTTTAGCTACTTTATATGTTCATTATACTTTTAATGAAAATTTCCTATCCTACCCGTTCGGCTAACAACCCTCCACTGGTCAAGAGTGTGGTGGGTAAGAGTGTATACCCAGTGGCGGTCATTTTACAGGCCGCTTTCTTAAACACCCCTTATAGACCAGCTTCGTGAATGAGGCCTACTAACAGTAAGACTGACTTTTAACTTATACATATATAATATATTAGACTTTTAATTTTATATAGTATAAGGGTGTATTTGAAACATTTAAAATTCTAAGTGGTTTAATCTATTAATAAATTAGACTTTTAATTTAATTAAACTTAAACCATGTCATTATGGATTTATTAATTGTCTCTTTTAATTAAACACTTAATTAATTTAATAAAACCATAATGGTGTAATTTGAACTATTCAAAATATCAAGGTTCTAAATTTAAGATTTCAAAATTAAGGCCATTTAATTAAATTTTAAGTTACAAAACCAAGATGTGCAATTTTTGAACCTATTCAAATTACTAGGGATTTTGGAATTTATTGTTTCATAAATGAGACTTTTCAAGTTCCAAAACTTGAGGGCAAGTTTTGAAACTCTTCAAAACCATTTGAATTCCATAACTTAGAATTTAAAGTCCCAAAAATGAGACTTATCAAATTCCAAAACTTGAGGGAAAGTTTTGAAACCTTTCAAAACTCTCTTGGATCAATTTGATAACAATTAAATTAATCATATAATTAACTATATCACAAAATTGACCTAATCTAATTTCATATACCAAGGTAATTCACATCAAATTCCACAAATAATCATTTTATCACATAAACAATTAATTATCTCAAAATATGACAATTATCCTTCAATTGGATGAGAATAATCATTACCTTATAAGAAAAATCGAATTTTAACAATCAAAACAGTTTGTGGTAATGATCCTAATCCAAAACAGGCCAAAAATATTCGAAAATCTGCAAACAGAGGATCATACTCATCGAGTTCATGGCATAGACTCGACGAGTTCATCACATATGATCCAACTCGTCGATTTCCCATATGGGACTTGACGAGTCCAACAGTCAGTGGCCAAAAATGACATTTTTTCATCTTTGAAAATCAAACAATTGCATCAATATAACAGAAAACACCCTAGGCTCTGATACCACTGATGGATTTTGAGCATTATAACATCCCGATGGTTCACATACAACCATAATGCTTTAGATCTAATTTTTCTCTTGTTATACATGCAATTTTTCATTTTCCAAAGCATGAAGCCTAACGAGCATAAAACATTGATATTTGAAACATAAAAATGAGTTAGATGATTACCTCTTGGTTTTACCTTGTAGAACTTGACCTTACAAGAGCTTAGCACCTCAAATGTGATGCCTCAAATGTTTCACAAAACACCAAGATCAAATGGAGGATAATGAGAGTGAGGCTAGGAGGCACCAAAACGGCTAGGGTTCTTCTTGGAACTCTTAGGGGCCTTTTTGGTGATGCTAGGGGTTACATTTATAGTATGGAATTCCTAGGGTTTCACTTGTAAACCCTAATTCACTTCCTTGGGCTTTTAGTGCAATAATCCATATGATAAGCCCTTTGGACTAACTCTTCATGGACTCCCACATAAAATTAGTCCATCCTAATCAACATGAATCATTAGCCCAAACTATATGTATTAGTGATTTATTTAATTAGTCTCTTTTGATCACTAAATTAATTCCAAATTAATTCATGACCAATACCAATTAAATAATATGATTTCTTAATTAATATATTATTCTGATAATATATTAAAAAATCACAAATAACCTCATTCTCAAATATCCTTCCTATAAAATTGCTCTAGTGAATGCAACCCAAATGCACCATGCTACTATCGGGTCAAGTACATACCAATTATAGTTACAAGCTTAGACACCTAATCCAACACATTATGCTTCAAGACCAGCCTCCATTTCACCTAAAAGAGCTACTTCGAAACCCTAATCCATTTTGGAGTGATTTTGTAGCTTGGAAGGCCATTAGAAGAGTATTTGGTGCTTTTGAAGAAGGTGTTCGTTCTTGAAGACTTATTGGAGAAGATAGAGCTTTTAGATCTAGAACTACACCAACTTTTGGCTCTCATTTGAGATATAAAGTTCTGAACTTGATGGTTATTCTCTTAGATCTCTTTTAGGATGAGTTTATGGACTCTTTTGGTCCCATGGATGACGTCCTTTGTGTCCATGTTGTTTTTGGAACGTAGAGTTGCCACTCTTAGTGTTATTTGAGTTCTAGAGTCAGAAAGTTGCCATCTTGAAGGACTTAATGGGTTCATGCAAGAGTTATGGCTATTTTCATGGAAGTAGATTGCTTTACTTTGAGTTTGGGTTCATGTGGGTCATATAAAGTCACCCAGTCAGTGACTTTATGGATTAAGACATTGAAGAGGACTTGGATATGTGATTTTAGCCTTTAGAATAAAGGTATTCAGTGCTTAATGGTAGAAGTGTCTTAACAGAGTAGTACGCGTAGCGTACAAGCCATACAGCCTGTACGCTTAGCGTATATAGGAGTACGCCCCGCATACTCATCAGATTTGGGCTTCGCGTTGTTTGGGCATCAGTTTGGCCCATTTTCCATGGGTTGGTATCTTGGGCTTTAGTGGGCCATCTGAATTGGAATTTTAGACTAGAGAAGCATTATTGGGCTTTAGGTTGAGGCCCATGTGAAGGGATTGGGCCCATATGGAAATTGGGCCATGTAGTGAGCCTTATAGAAGTGTTTATCTCTTGGGCCAAGGTTTGGGTAGAGTTCATTTTGGGACAAGAATATGTGAGGGGTAGAATGGCCTTTTACCCCAGTGAGGAATTATGGTTAAGTTATAAGAATCTGAGACTTATCGAATTTGTATGACGATCAATAACTCGGGTAGTCGAGAGATCAACAGTTCGCGGATCTGTCAGCTAGCAGCCAAAGGTTTATCTGCACGATTATGCATTCAACTTTGCGAGGTGGGTTTCCTCCTATTTGAATGGGTCGAAGACACCAATGTTGGCCCGTATTTATGTTATGTGTTTCCGCGGATCTGTCAGCTAGCAGCCAAAGGTTTATCTGCACGATTATGCATTCAGCTTTGCGAGGTGAGTTTCCTCCTATTTGAACGGGTCGAAGACACCAATGTTGGCCCGTATTTATGTTATGTGTTTCCGGATTACGATTTGATGTCAGGCGGTGCCCGAGGAATGTTGGTATGCTTGATGTCTTCGTGATTCTTACATGTGTATGTATTGTATGTTTCCGGATTACGGTCCGATGTCGGGAAGGGCCCTAGGAATGTTTCTATTTATGTTTTCGGACTACGATTCGATGTCGGATGGTACCCGATGAATGTATGCATGTTTAGTTATACTATATCTCTTCGTGATACTTATATGTGCCTGGTTGGGATGTGAGTGCGGGCGAGGTCCCGTAGCTCATCACTAGCTGAGTATGGACGGAGTCCCGTATCTTATTGTTAGCAGAGTAGGGGTAGGGCCCATGATAGGCGAGGCCTTAGGGTTGGAATATGTAGTATTGTGTATGATTCATTAGGTGTTAGCATGATTATATGATATTGTTTGTATGTGTATAGCAGGCGGGGCCTAGTGACAGACGAGGCCTGGGAGAAACAGAACTGTATACCAAGCGGGGCTCTATGCAAGGTGGGGCCTGATGTCGGACACTGTCCGATGTCGGGCGGGGCCCAGTATATGTGATTATGTGTATGGTATGTGATAGTGGTGGGAACTCACTAAGCTTCGTGCTTATGGTTTACAATTTTGGTTTCAGGTACTTCAAGTTACAAAGAGAAGAGCTCGGGATGACTGCATCGCACACCCCATTATGTTTAGCCTGGGATGTTTACTCTGATGCTTTGATATGATACTCTGATTGATGTTTGGAATACTATGACTTATGTTTTTGAGGAAATGATTTTAATGACTATGGTTTATTAATGGTTTAAAAACGAAATCTTTGGTCATGATTTTTGAGATGTTTCACGAAGCCCACTTGCTGAGTACGCGGGGCGTACTCAGCTCATACGCTTCTCATACACACTATGGGGCTAGTACGTACAGCGTACCATCTTGGTACGCCTAACGTACTCCCCGTTGACCACCCCATTTCATTAAGCACTTAATCCATTGAGACTTCAAGCCAATCTCTCATATCTGATTCTGTAAGACCACTTATCATGTAAAGTTGGAAACTTTTCATGCATGCATGGCTTAATGGGGCTCAAGAGCTCAAAAGGAGCTTATCAAAGGTCCTAACACATGCCTGGTCCACGATACACCATAAAGCTTGCCTTTTATGAATAAAGGGACCAAACGAAGCCTAGATCTAATACCAAAACTTCTGGAGTGCATCAAGAAACTCATCAATCACTCCAAGGAGTCAAAAAGCATAAAATAACAACATAACTAGATCTAGCATCATGGATCATCAAGATGTGAGATTTTTATATCAAAAAGCTTGCAAATGATGAGCCCCGCATACTAGCTTAAGGACCAAAAATGCCAAGTTTTTTATTAACAAGAGTTAAATACGAAACTTAACAAACTCAAGTGTTACAACATGTTTGGGTGTTAAACTGTAACGCCTGTGTTTCCGGGCTTGCCATTTTTAGCAATGTAATAGTCTAGGTTAACCTTTGTAACCTGTTTTGAAATAATAAGGGTGTATTATTTGAGTATTATGTGTTTTGTGCTTAATTGCTTAATTATGTGGTTTGATTAATTAAGAATAAAAATAAGCGTCAAAATTTAAGTGTAAAATAAACTTAATATCTTTGGATAATGTTGTAGTAGTTGAAACGAGGTTTCCGAATATATATAAAACGCCCAAATCTGACTTCGTATGAAGAAGTTATGATTTATCGAAGTTTCGACTTAGCGGTATGCAGCCTGAAATACTCGATTTGAGATCGAGCGGTTTTTAGCCGAAACAATCTAAACGAGGATCGAAGGTCTCTTTGTTGGTATCGAAGCGATAAAAAGTTAGGCGAGAACGGACGTCAAACGAAGAAGTTATGAATTTATAACGAAGTTTTTTTGTCGCGGCCTATTAAAAATAAATAATAAAAATAAAGTCAAAATTAGCCAACGGAGTCTAAACGAAAGTTGTAGAGCGTAGTCTCACATTCGCGTGGATATAAAGAACGTCGAAAACGGAGTTCGTATGAAGAAGATATGAATTTCCGAAGTTTATTAAATAATTTGTATTTAATTTTAATTGGAAAATCCGGCATTATCCGAAGGGGAGTCAGCGATCCGATCCGAAGTACGCCGCACGTACACCGAAGATGTCGACACTCGCAGCAAGTGGCTTCGGATGACGCATGCAGTGACGTTTCGGAAGCAGTACGCCCCGCGTACTCCGAGGCTCCAGCCTCCTATAAATAGGATGCGAGGGCAGCCGGTTCTTTTGTTCATTTTCTCTCTTCTCTCTCCCGTTTTGCATCGTTTTGCGTGCCAGAAATACCCCGAAGCCCCGGTATTATTCTCGAGCCCCGAAGCAAGTCCCGAGATCCCGAAGATCCTGAGAAGTGTGGTTCCCGATAGGGATGAGCATCGGAATCGGGTACCCGCTTTTGGAACCGGAACCGCCTCGGAACTGCCGGTTTTGGAACCGGAACCGCCTTAGGCGGTTCCGGTTCCGGTTCCTAAAGTTATGGAACCGCCTAAGGCGGTTCCGGTTCCGGTTCTCGTTTTTTCGGAACCGCTACCCGCTGGAACCGGTTTATATATATATATATATATATATATATATATATATATATATATATATATATATATATATATATATATATATATAATTTCATATAAAGGTGTGTTACTTAGACCGGTTTAGAATATATTGGTCCGATTTTGTCCGTCTTTGGTCCGAATTGATTTAATTTGGATCGAACTAAATTGTGGTTTTGTCGAAAAAAGTTAACAAAATTAATGCGACCGGGTTACCCGCTCCCGAAACCGGAACCGCCGGTTCCGGGACTGGTTCCAAATATTTAAAAACCGCCTAGAGCGGTTCCGGTTCCGGTTCTAACTTTCTAGGAACCGCCTGTTCCGGTTCCGGTTCCGGTTCTCGCCAAATGAGGCGGGTACCCGCCTACGCTCATCCCTAGTTCCCGAGCCGAAGCTCTGCCCGCGAGAAGTTCGATTTTTGTGAAGATCTTCCAGATCTGCTGAGGATTACTACTTCTGCAAGTCGTAGTGTTGTCCGATCATCTTCTGATCAAGTGAGTGTATACTACCTTTCATAAACACGATAATAATACAAGTATGGTTTGAGTGTATTAAGTATATTGATGTTTGTGTGTATAATTTTGTTGTTATATGTGTGAATGTATATTCATTCTCTTCTATCTCATAGATCTGATTTATTTTCTATGAAATACGTGTTATGTGGGTGTGCCTCATCTGTTATGTGAAATATGTATTGAATGAAAATGATATACAGGTTTTAAACTATGTATGAAAATATATATTTTTATTTACTAATATGTTGGGTAGAACATGGGTAGATAGTTGGTGTGTAATAAACAGATGAGAGGCCTCGATGTTGTTGTTGTTGTTGATCTAGTTATTCAGCGGAGTATGGATAACGACCACGGACTCTTTCTAGACAGTCCTGTGGAACGCTAGCAGGTTCATAACCTGTAGGTGTTGTGAACGATGTGTTCACCAGTGTATTCTATCCCCCTCATGGTTGCCTTTAGGATATCTATTGTTTAGGAAACCCCTTAGCAGTAATGTCCGTCCCAATGAAAATCCTAGATTAGGTCCCTTGAGATAGATGTTATTTTAGGGACGTAAAGTGAGGATAACGAGAATGGGTAATCGGGATAGTGATTGGTTGGTGAAATTAAATATGATTTATTTATTGTGGGTTGAAAACCCTATATGCTCACCAGGCTCCCAATCCTGACCCACTCAGTTTTAATTGTATTACATGTAGTGGCGCGAGGGCATAAGATGGTTGAATCATCAAGTTGTTTTGTTTACAAGTCCGTATATGTATATATTTGTTGAATGACTTGTAATGTTATCGTTTATGCTTTATGGTCTGTATCGGAACATGACATCCCGAGTTTTGATTATATAATGAAAATGCATCTCTTGATGAAATGCTTTGATAAATATTATTTTACCATATTTTGTTTTGGGAACAAATTCCGCAACATTTTTAAATCAAAAGGATTTACTCTGAAATTATTTTAAAAAGCATAAATGAAATCGGTCTTTTCTGGTCGTGATTTTGGGGATGTCACATAATCTATATAGATCTATACATAACTCTCATGCTCACTTAAAATTAACGGTTATAGGCTAGGGATCTTTGCTAAGCTTTACCACTTAGGCGACGAATGTTCCTCACGATACCATAACGTTTGATTAAAATGTTGTAATAGTTGTAGCCCTAACTTTATACGTTCATGTTATCAGTCCAATGTTTGCGTTGTATAATTATAGCATTTTTTTATAATTATATATGATATCAAATTAATCAAACAATATACGTTAGGTCTATTATTTTGATGTTTGTCACACTTACGATCGACAATCGTTGACAAACTTTTGACAGTTGTCACAACATCATAATTTTCTTGGGTTAGGATGCTATGAGAGAACAACTATTGATGATTGGTAAATTATTGAATTTGATGACATTAGATGATAATTGATGCTTATGTATGATCAATGAATTTGATGATACATGTAATGTGTTAATTGTATATCATTGTATGTTTCTTCATACAACCTTATCAAACTCAATTAGCAGGGGATGACACTTGTTTCTTTTCTCCTTTGTGTCTTATTATTGGTGCGGGCAACTTAAGAGATTGTTCCTTGTGATAGGGGTTACTTTTGGATAGATACGCTTATTTAGATGATACCAAGTTGACCGCATTATGATTTTTACTTTTCAGTACATTTTCTTCCATGATCTTTTAAATGGTTTGAAATTATGGTTTTGGTTTGAAGTAACGTTGTGGTTTTGAAAATGTTTTAAAATAATAATTAAGTTTTCTAGCTAACGTATTATGTTAAAAATTGTTTTAAAAATAAAAAAAAAAAAACTTAGGGTAAAAATCACAACGTTGCACCTACTATGATTCTTAAGTAGATGCACATAGGTTGTAAATAGAGTTGTTCAATTTAAACAAAAACATCATATTAATATTTGTAATAAAGTAATATGCAAATGAGGCTCTTAAAGAAAACAAAGTCAATGTTATCTTAAAATGAAAGCATGATAGAAATGGGGTTCTTAGATTGAACAAAACCCAACAAAATGGATACCGAGACATGTTGAGGCGTATTATAACCGGGAGGCTCACTTAACTTGTCAATATCAAGGGCCATATCAATAGTTTTTCAAAATATCATTCAAACTACTGGTTGATCCTTTGTTAACAAACAAACTGTGTATATGAACACCAAGAGCTCGAGAGTAGAGAGAATAACATGACACCATCAGACTCATATCTTATTCATTCAACCTTCGATTCCTCGTGGTTTGATCTACATAGTAGAAAGCCTTTGATATCTTTACCCTCTTTTCATGAGAGAGAGAGAGAGAGAGAGAGAGAGAGAGAGAGAAAGATATTTGTGTTTTCTTTTTTTAATTATAGATATTTAAAAAGAACGAAAAAGTTGAGAACTGTATATTGATAATCTCATGTGTATTTAAGCTTACCTTTTAACCAAGTGAGCCATAAGGACTTAAGATGCACGGTTTTCGAATCTCATGGACCACCGGTGTAAGAAAATTCCCATAGGGACCATATGTTGTCTATTTTGAGAACCACAAGGACCATTTATGTAATTCTTTCTATTTTTAATTGTCACAGGATGATGCGATTTAAAAAATATAAATGGTTCACGACTATTACTTTTACAATTTTTTATACAAGGTTTAGTAGTTGGCAATCTACTTTCTTCAAAATAGCTAAAAGAACAACCGAGTGGTTGAACTGTACTTTATTGTTTACACATTTGACATAAGTGACATCCCCCTTCACAATTTTTAATATATTTTCTAAGATTTTTATTTTGGAAAAACTACAAGTAAATTAATTTTTTTTTGTAAGGATAAAATTTATAAAGAACTGACGTGATACTAGAAATAGAAACATATGATAAAATAAACATAGCTAAATAGGGTTGTGTAGCCAACAATATCATCTTCTATTTTTTGCTCCTATTTTAGACAATATAGTTTTTATATTTAATTATAAATTAATAACATAAACTTTTAAAAGAGAAATTTCATAAGCAGTTTTTTTTTTTTTTTGTCTTTTTTTAATCATATCAGCTAAATGTAGTCTTTTTTTTACGTGCAATTTATTATTTTATTTTTACTGAATGTTAGATAAAATTAAATAACTTACTTATGTATTTGACAAAACTGCAAAAATGGTCCCTGTGGTTTCTTATTTTATGTGGTTATGGTCCAAACGTTTGAAAAGTTGCAGATTTGGTCATTTTCAACAAGTTTTGTTGTGGTTTTGGTCTCTCATCTGTTAAGTTCTTTAAAATGACAATTTTACCCCCATGGACCATTTTCACAGTTTTGTCTTTTACTATACTATAACGACCATTTTTGCATATATTCTTTTTTATTTTAATAAAGTATTATATATTAATAGATATTATTTTTAATATATAATATTATATATTAATAAATATTTTTTATTGGATTATTAATTTATTTTAGTTGTTTTTTTTAAATTGTTGGACTAATTCTTTTTTATTAAATTATTATATATCAATACATATAGTTTTTAATATATAATATTTATATCGTAATAAATATTATATTATTGGAATATTAATTTTTTTAGTTAATTTTTATAATTTTTAAACATTTTTCATTGTATTATTACGTTTAATTTATTATTTTCTTCATATACTAAATGTTGTTTTATTGGATTACTAATTTATTTTAGCTAATAATTTTTTTTTGTCGAAGTAATTCTTTTTTATTGAATTATTATGTATCAGTACATATAGTTTTTAATATATAATATTTATATCATAATAAATATTATATTATGGGATTATTAAATATTAGGAAACAATATTTTATTGGATTATTAATTTCTTTTAGTTGACTCTTTTTATAATTTCATTTAGTTTGAGCAATTCTTTTTTATTAGATTATTATATATCAACAAATGTTATTTTTAATATATAATATTTACATCATAGTAAATAATACATTATTGGATTATTAATTTTTGTAATTTTTTTGAATTATTAATTTATTGAAATATTACTTTTAAATTATTATTTTTTTAATATAATAAATATTATCTTATTGGATTATTATTTTATTTTGAATGTATACTATTAACTGTTTTTAAATTTATTAGTGTCACCACAAAGTCGCCGAAATACGTAAAAGTGTCGATTATCATCGTCAAAAATTAGCAGGATCACCTCCAAACACCTTCATTGGAAGTTCCATAGATATTATACCCTATTCCACCCAGCGTTGTTGGTAGCCACCTGCGACAACCTCTTCATAATCCAATGAAATCCTTCATATCCCACATAATGCGCAACAAACCCCGATAACATTTATAAGTGGTGGTGGTGACCGAGTGATGGTGGTGGTATTTTCCCAATGGTTTCTCATCATAAGCTAGATGAAATGAAAGTGTTTGGCAACGATCCTAACGATTTCGATGATTAGAGACCACGATTTTGCGTATCCCATGACTTTGTGGTGAAACCAATAAAATTAACAAGAACTACTATTATAATCCGATAAAATAATATTTAGTATATGAAAAAAATAATAAATTAAAAGTAATAATCCAACAAAAAATAGTTTAAAAAAAAGAAATTACAAAAATTAACTAGAAGATAATAATAATACAATAATATAATATTTATTATGATATAAATATTATATATTAAAAACTATATGTATTGATATACAATAATTCAATAAAAAATAATTACGTCGATTTTTTTATAAAAGAATTAACTAAAATAAATTAACAATCCAATAAAACAATATTTAGTATATGAAAAAAATAATAAATTAAAAGAAATAAAAGAAATAATCCAATAAAAATAATTAAAAAAAGAATTAAAAATATTAACTAAAAGAAATTAATAATCCAATAATATAATATTTATTATGATATAAATTATATATATTAAAAACTATATATATTTATATATAATAACTCAATAAAAAGAATTACTCAAACAAAAAAATTAAAAAAAAAATCAACTATAGTCGTTCCCCAAAAAAAAACAACTATAATAAATTAATAATCCCATAAAAAATTATTTATTAATATATAATATTATATATTAAAAATAATATTTATTAATATATAATACTTCAATAAAATAAAAAAGAATTTATGCAAAAATGGTCCTTATGGTATGGTAAAAGACAAAACTGCGAAAATGGTCCCTGAAGGTAAAATTGTCATTTTAAAAAGTTAACAGTGAACCAGTTAAACTTAACGGATGAGGGAACAAACCACAATAAAACTTGTTTAAAATGACCAAATCTACAACTTTTCAAACGTTTGGACCATAACCACATAAAATAAGAAACCACATGAAACATTTTTGCAATTTTGTCTATGTATTTTTTTTACAATTCTTTATCATTCTGACATTTTTATATTTAAAATCATAAAAGAATCTTACTAGTAACGTTACTTCCAAGTTCCAAGTATCCCATCACTTTGTTTCTATAATTTTTTTTTCCTCTTTCTAATAATATTAGTTATTGCATCATTTTCCTTTTGGTATTTTTCTGTTTATCTTCTAGAAAAATGTTGACAAGAGGTGCGGAATTTGCAAAGTCACTAAAACAAGTTGGATTATCCAGAAGAAACAAAATAAAATATATTTTGGAGGACTTTTCTTCATTGGGACATTTTTCCATTTAATTTTTTATTTAGATTATATTTACAAAAAAAAAAAAAAAAATAACCAACAACAACAACAATAATAAAATTCATATCTTACAGTTGTCGAGTGGGGTATGCGATATGATATGCATACAATCCTATCTCCAGGGAGAAATAAAGAAAACGATTCTATAAATGACATTACACATGAATTTTACATACCGACCATGGTTGATACATGGTTGAATGTTCATGTATCACAAGGAGTTAAAGCATCCACAATAAGAAAAAAAATTTATAAAAAAAAAAAAAAATTGATGCCATTGTCGTTGCTACAACACCAAACCAAAAAACTTTGCAAACACTCACCATAGTAGAGTTTTTTCTCATGGTCCCACAATATCAATAACATAAAGGCATTTAATAAAAATAAATAATAGTTTTACCTTATAAAAAAACTCTAACCATAGAGCTTGTTAATTAATAAGCTCTATGAAAAAAATTTGCTTTTGAAAAAGTGTCCACTATAGTTTTTAAAATTCTGAAAATTTTTTCTTGAAAAAGTTTTTGAAAAGTCTTCAAAAACTTCTATTGTGGATGTTTTTAGTGTAACTTCTTTCTAACGATATTCATATACTTGCAGAGTAAGATTTTTTATGTTGAAATCAATTTGTCCTATTTAAAATTTTGTATCAAGCTATACATTTCATATTAGAATTTTTGGATTGATTTGGACCAACACCAGATTACTATTTTATATTTCAGATTAATTATGATTACTAAAATAAGAACCAAATAACAATTATTTTTTAACCTATTACATTTACAATATTAGTCTTTGGTTATATATTTAATTTAAATCTTAGTTCAAAACTAAAGAGTTTGATTTATTTCTTTTATCAAAGCTCCATAAGATGACAAATATTCAAACAACTTCATATTTAAATTTGACGACCAAAGTTTGTTAATTTTATAATTATATGTATTTTCGAAAGTCTCCACAATTAAAATATCAATCCTAAAAGTTCATCTAACCAAATTATAATTTGGTTGATCATTATCTGCAAATTTAGTTCCGACTATTTTAGATGTTTATTTTGAAAACTAAAATCAATGTGGATTACTTATCATATAACATCAAGCATATCCATTCATATAAACATCTCTACTTGTGAGGATTGGTTGCAACGATTGGGTGCTAGCTAAAAAAACAATCAAACTCAAAATATGAATTTGAGTTCCTTATAAACCCTTTAATGCTTTGAAATTTGCATGCACAAGTGTAGAACCACACTTAAAATGGTTGAACATTAGGGTTATTTGATAGGCTTATTCTAGTTTGTTTTAAGACTATGCCATTATGTCCGTATAATGAGAGCAAACTCATGCTTAGTCTGACTCGGTTCTTTCGATGTAGTATTGTAGTTTTTTACCTTTGCTCTTTTCACAACATTTGTAAGACTTCATATTAGTTTTTAAATCAATATATTCTTTACTCACCCTAATTTTGCGACCTAACAGGTTCATCTACCGGTGGAATCAACATCATCATGTTATACACGTATACACTAACAAATATTAGTACATCGACGCCACAAGCATATGATTGGATCTAGCAATGCATCACATGATACCTGCTTTAAAAGAGTATACTCTAAAAGAGTACGAGTTATATACACAATTCAATAGCAAACCTATGTGTGTTGAATATAAATAAGTCTAATATGTTTCTCTATATATAAGTGATGTCTTATATTGAGCATAGCGAGTAGATTCGATCAACATTCTCTACTTAATGATTCTATTTCTTGATCTTGATTGAACAATTGATATAATTATGGGTAAATAGAACAAAAGACACTAAGTTTAAACCAAAATTCTAATTTGACACTGTGTTTTCGAATTTTTTACAATTCTGACCACTTGACCGGTCAACCCGGTTACCTGCTAACGTGGTGTGATGACGTGTTAGTTATGATGACGTGGCATGCTGACATGATATACTGACGTGTCAAAATTGAATTTTTTCCCAAAAAAAAAAAAACGCTAAGTTTTCAGTTTTTTTCGATTTGACACTAAGTTTAGTTTTTTCTTTCAATTTTGACTCTTTTTTGTTGTTCCAAATCGAACATTCAGAGCATAATGGTCATGAATTTCTTTAGTAAATCAATGAGATGAGCAATGTAACGTCCTTGTTTCTAGCTAAACATTAGTATGATGATGTAATAGTTAGAGTCAACAATTGTAACATATTTTGAAGTAATTAAGAAGAATTATTTGAGTATTATGTGATTTATATGATTTTATGTGCATTATACTTATTTATAACGACGTAATAAAATAGTAATAAAAATAAACATCAAAAATAAATTAATATATAGACCCAATATCTATGAATAAAGTTGAAGTAGTCGTACCAAGGATTTTGGGATATAAGGAACGCTAAAATCCGACTTATAACGAACAAGTTATGACATGTTGAAGTTTTACGGCAAAACCGGCACGACACCGGGAATAGTAAAAATTCAATTTACGATAAAATAATTTTTAGCCTTAACGATTCAAAAGAAAGTCGTAGTATACGTTAAACCAAGAGCATTCATAAAAAGAATGTCAATATATAACTTTATATGAGGAAGTTATGATTTTTCTAAGATTTAGCATAACAATGCACAACCCGGAAATCAAATTTTAGATCGGTCAATTTTTAGCCAAAACAATCTAAACGAGAATTGAAGATCTCATTAATAGGATCTCAACAATAAAAAGAACGTCGAAGACGGAGCTCGTATGCGAAAGATATGGATGAAACTTAGTCCCTACTTTTCGAGCGCAACGAATTCGATACAGTTTTGTAAAATCTGAGATAGAATGAAAATTAGCCGACGGGGTCTAAATAAAAGTTGTAGTACTCACCAACATGTGGATATAAATAATGTAGAAAACGGAGCTCGTACGTGGAAGATACGGACGAAACTTATGGCATACTCTATGATCAAACCCTTATAAATAAAAGATGAATTCTTCATATTTCTTACACCATTCCTCTAAACTCTCTCTAGAATCCTTCTTTCTTTCTTGTTCATTTTCTATTAGATTTAGGGTGCGAAAGAGAAACTCCTAGTTGTCAAAAAGCCGACGAAAGAAGTTTTTAGAGTCGGAGTCCTGCCTGCGTAATTTCCCAGTTTTCGTTAAAAACCCGGTAAGTTAAGCTAGACTATTTTGTTTTCAGTATAACTGATATTTATAGTCATAATTCGTTATTATGAACATATAAACAATATATGTACTAAGTATTATATAATATAAAGTGTTACTATAAATCTTTTTTAAGTACTCACGGTACGGGGAATCTGGTTTGAAGGGTTGCATAAGGTTGTTGGATTTCAGAAGTGTTTATATGCCAAAATGGTCCTGCCCTCCGGTTTTCATGTATGCCCCTATCTGTACATAGTGATTGAAAAGTATTGCTTAACACGTATAAAATAATAACGCTCATAAATAGTCGCGATAAATATTAGACTATAATCTAGTGGTAATAATATTAGGTTTTGTCGAAGGGAAATAAATTAATAGAAGTGAAGCGCTGCCCGAGTTGGGAATCATCACTTTAACAAGTGAGTGCGTAGTTACTTTCATATTATACATAGATATGAAGTATTTAATATAAATTATGTGTTATGTGTGCATGTTATTTTTTGTCACACCCCCAAACCAGTACATTGGAAACGTCTGAGGGTGGATAACTTCATGTATAGTATCATAACATAACGAATAATAGTGATCAAAGTCATACAACCATCATATTAATTGTTAAGAAGTTTACATTGCATCCAATTCATTGTTTACTTGATACCAAATACATATGACAAAAGTAAATAACGTGACGTTGCGACGCCCCATCCTCAAAACCTTTTTGATTACATGTTTACTGATTTCCTGAGAATACAAGTGGTTTTCAAAAGTGTCAACAATGAAGTTGGTGAGTCCATAAGAGTTTTGTATGAGAAACATCTGCAATTTTTCTGTGTAAAATGAAAGAGTATGCCTTCAGAAAATCCAATATGTTTTCTTTAAAAATGAACTGTAAGTATCAAAACCCAAAGGCCAAAAATGTATGTAGTGTTGTACTGGAAAATAGTATCATGTAGTTTTATCATTATATACAACTAATTGAATGTATGTTAGCCCCGTAAACCAAATGTATTGTTAATACCCCATGTGAGTGATTATAACCATGCTAATGACTAGGGATGAAAGTGGGTCCAAACCCAGACCGGATGGACCCGAACCTGAAAAACCTGGAACCAGTTAATAGGACTATGTAGAATCAGAAACCGGACCGGTATATAGGAACCGGTTCTGGTTCGGTTCCGGGAAAAGTGGGTCTAGAACCGAAAAACCCGGAAACATCAAAATGGGTAGGTTGGAACCAGATAAAGTGGGTTTAGAACTGGAAAACCCAAAAAAACCGGAAATTTTTTGGTAATTACTTACTACTTAGTGGGTTGAACTTTGAAAATATTCATATTGATATCCCGACTTTAGGGGACTCTAACTCATTGAATATGAAACCAAAATTAACAAAATTATAGTCTAAAATCATGTACAAAATCTAAAATACACTCTGGAAAAAACCGCATGTCAATCCGACTTTAAACAAATGAGATATGCATGTGTTAACATTTTCACATAATACAAAGTACAAAAACAAATAGCTGAAAAGTTGAAAATTTTCAGTTTTGATATCCTGACTTCGGAGGACTGCAAATCATTGAATGCTAAACAAAAAATGACAAAATTATAGTCTAAACTCATGCACAAACTGTAAACTACAAGTTGGAAAAAGCCACATGGCAATCCAACTTCAAACGAATTAGATATTCATGTTTTAAAACTTTCACCGAATACAAAAAACTGAAAAACTAAAAACTTTCAGCATTGATATCTCGAATTTGGGGGACTGTAAGTCAATGAATATAAAACTAAAAATGACAAATTTATAGTCTAAAATCATGTACAAACTCTAAACTACATGTTGAAAAAAACCGCATGTCAATCGGAGTTGAAACGAATAAGATATGCATTTTTAAACGTTTCACAAAAACCGGTTCCGACCCTAAAAGTGGTTCTGGTTTCAAACACGGGTTCCGGTTTTTATACCCGGTTAACCCGGACTCGATGGATCCTAACCCGGATTACCCATAACCCGGATAAAGCATATTTTTAAACCCGGAACCGAAACCGGTTCTAATGGTTCCGGTTTCGGTCTGATTCCGGTTCTGGTCTCGTTTTCCGGTTCTAAATCTCATCCCTGCTAACGACTAGTTGGCATGCTATGACATTCTTCAGGCGTCGGAATGTTAGACATTTGTCACCCTAGACCAACCGGTCTAACTGTAGCTAACAGCTTAGATGCGGGGTTGTCACTCCCGTATAAATCTATACACAAGTGTCACGCTCTCTTACCGAGACTCTGGTTATAATTAAGGAACTTTAGTATGTACTCAAGTAAGTACGGTGAAGGCTATGTCTCACAAAATTGTATTAAGAGTTTCACGTCTAATGTAATGAAAACTCTTTTTGCAAATGAAAGTATTACTCTTCCATAGTGGTTACATAGTGTAAAAATAATTATACCTTTCAATAATTATATGATTCGTGCAAAATGATAAAGTAGTGTTTGTGACCCCCAAACTATACAAATTATAGTTTATTACAAATGTTTTGTTGAGTCCGTTTATATATATACACACACACACACACACACACTAGACGAATGTCCGCGCGTTGCGCATAAGCATCTATATAACTGAAATCTTTACATGCTTTTTTTTTTTAAATATATCATTAATGTTATTGTTAAATTTAATATAATAATTCGTATACTAAGGAGATATAATATATTGATTATTTTGAAGAGTAAATTACACGAATGGTCCTTATGGTTTGGGGTGATTTGCGTGCTTGGTCCCTAACTTATTTTTTTAACTCAGAAGGTCCCTACTATTTGTTTTTGTTACGCGATTTGTCCCTACAATTTGTTTTTTTTACGCGTTTGGTCTCTGTCTTACCTAAAAAGACTATTATTTAAATTGGGAAAAATTGTGGGGTAGTTAAGGTAAGGTGAATGGGTGGGGTTGGGGTGTGTTTATTTAAATAAATTAGAAAATCAAGGGAAAAATAGTCTTTTTAGGTAAGACAGGGACCAAGTGTGTAACAAAAACAAATAGTAGGGACCTTCCGAGTTAAAAAAAATTTAGGGACCAAACACACAAATTAATCTAAACCATAAGGACCATTCATGTATTTTACTCTATTTTGAATTATATGATAATATATACATCTATTAAAACTGCATAATCTCAATCTTTTGAATGACCTTTATCAGCGGGTTACTCATGAATAAAATAAAATATAATATATACTTTAATGTTATTTATAGTTTTAGTTATTATTAACTAATTTTTTAAAATTTATTTGTTTAACGTTTTAATTTCTATCATTGTAATTATTTAAACCATCAAACAATTTTTTTTTTTGATTTAAAGGTAACAATATAATCATTTATATAGAGTTATTTTTAGCTGTTGATATTGTAAGTTATTTTAAGATAATTATTTGAAAACTTTTAACGGTTATAAAAATAACTTTAGGAAATATTTTAGTTAAATTGATATTACAAATTAGTTTTTGCATTTAGCACTACAATTTATCATTTTTAACTATTCACAAAGTATTCTTTGGGTTTTTAAGTGGAACTGAAATTTATATTGAAGTTGACCTTGTAATATTATATTTAAATTAACAATTTAAGTATTTTGACCAAACTATTCAAAAGTTGTAGCTTTAAATTGATAATGATTTACCTACAACAACATATTAAATCTAATAAATTAAATATAATATGTTAAAAGTTAAAGACATAACTTTATAAGTGGAAGTAAAAATATTATTTTAATATTGAAATTTAATTTATTTATGATTACGTTTTAGGCTTGATACTTATTTAACCTTATTAACCAACTTATAATCATTATTAGAAAGACACTACAATTTATCACTTTTAACTATTTACAAAATATTCTTTAGGTTGTTGAAGTTGAACTAAAATTTTTATTTAAGTTGATCATATAAGGTTATATTTAAATTAACAATTTAAGTATTTTATACAAATTATTCAAAAGTTTAACTATTTACAAAATATTTTTTAGGTTGTTGAAGTTGAACAAAAACTTATATTTAAGTTGATCCTATAAGGTTATATTTAAATTAACAATTTAAGTATTTTATACAAATTGTTCGAAAGTTGTAGCTTTAAAATGATAATGGTTTACATACAACAACATATTAGACCCAATAAATTAAGTATAATATGTTAAAAATTAAAAACATAACTTTATAAGTAGAAGATAATATATTCTTTTAATATTTAAATTTAGCTTATATATGATTACACTTTAGGTTTTATATTTATTTAACCTTATTAACTAACTTATAATCATTATTATAAAGAAATTGAAAAGTCATGGGAGTTTCAAATGAATGTGGTGAAAGGAAAAATGCTAGCTTTATAAGTATATAATGATAATGATAATGATATATATATATATATATATATATATATATATATATATATATATATATATATATATATATATATATATATATATATATAAGTTATCATGTCTAGATGTTTTAAAAGATTATATCATATAAACTTACATCTAACACAAGTATGAGGACATTTGGTATAAAAAAGTCAATTTTTAGTTTTTACCCATTTTTAACAACATTAACCGGTAACTAGAAAAATATAACTTTGTAACACTTATTTTTTTCTCCGTTTTTGGGGTTTTTAACTCGATTTAACTTTATATGTTTTAAAACCATATATTTTTAGTTAAAACCCACAAAATGATGTCATAAACTTGTTATGATCACTTTTGTTTAAAAATCCATTTTTACATAAAATGATAGATTTTTTAGTGTTCTTTTTGTAAAGCTAACTCCTTGGTATTTTTGACAAGTTTCAAAATACATGTACAAAACTGCATATTTTGGGTAATATCCCACAAAAATGGTGAAATAACTAGAATCTAACCATTTTTGCTAGAAAAGCCATATTTTGCCCGTAAAAATCTTAATCCTTGTAGCTTTGTAGTTTTAACCTTTTCTAACGAACATATAACATAGTTTATGTTTGTTTTTCTTAGTTTTGCATCACTAACTAACATACCATAAAAAATACTCTACAAACAAGTAATAACCACATTTCATGAAGAATGATGCTTTATACACAACATAGAATTGAAACAGTGAAACATTTGTGTTATATATAGAACTTTTCTTATATACCTCCCCCCCTCTAAAACATGAAAACTCGAACATATGGGGCTATGAACTCACCTTGAGCATGTTTGTGGTTGGTTAAAGAGGTGAAGATGAATATCCTCAAGTTTAGAACACTTGAAGATGGTTGAAGAACACTTATTATCCTATGGATTTTAACACATGTTAATGTGTGTAAAAGTCACAAAAACTAGCATGCATGTGTGTAAAATCACTAGATTTGAAAGAAAATACTTACCAAAATGTCAAGAACAACTTGGAATAATTAGCCTAAGAAGGAGGAGCTTTGTTCTTGAGAGGATATGGAGTCAGTTGAAGAAAAAATGGAGATGGTGGGGGTGGGGAGGCTCTCAGCCGAATTAAAAGAAGGGGAAGGGGTGGGTGGGGTGGGGTGGGGTGGGGTGGGGTGAGGTGATGGTTGCTTGTTGGATAAAACTTGGATTAAATGTTGTGTTGGGAAAAGGTGTAGCCATCTTATCTCAAAGTCAACCCTTACTCATTTTTATAAAAATGTAGATCATTTTATATAAGTGTGGCAATTTTTATAAAAGGAGTGATAGTTTATACAAAGTGTGGTATAATAATGTAGAATTACTAAGTTTTAAATCATAAAAATTTGAATTTTTATAGAAATCTCAATATCATCAAAGATATTAGCACATTGTGTTATGAATATTATTTTTGCCAAAATAATATATACTTCAATTATCGAATTTTGCATTGATAATCCTACATAAATTTTTTATTCAATAATTGGCGAAAGAAGAGATATTTCGTATTAATACTTGTAGGTTGTACATTAGGAAACATCAAGGTTTACCTAAAATTCTAATACGGGTCAAGTTGACTTTTGTTGACTTGTTAACTTTCATTGGTTCCAAAATTGACAGTTGTCACATAATTCCCCCGTTGAAAGGAATTTCGTCCCGAAATTCATACTAGAGTGGGTACTCATGAGCTAGGGAATAGATGTGGGTACTTCTGTTTCATTTGTTCATCATGCTCCCAAGTAAATTTTGGCCCTCGCTTGGCGTTCCAATGGACCTTCACTATGGGTATGCGGCTTTGTTTCGTCCTTTTGACCTCCATGTCCATGATTTCCACAGGTTCTTCTACGATGTGTAGACTCTCGTTTACCTCGATTTCATCAAGTGGGATTACAAGAGTCTCATCAGACAGACACTTCTTCAAGTTCGACACATGGAAGGTGGGGGTGTACGTTACTGAGTTCCTGTGGTAGTCAAAGTTTGTAAGATACCGGGCCGATCCTGGCAAGGATTTTCAATGGTCCGATATACCTTGGGTTCAGTTTCCCACATTTTACAAAATGTATCATTCCCTTCCAGGGTAAGACCTTCAACAGAACGCGATCACCAACATAGAATTCCAAGGGTTTGCATCGCTTATCTGCATAACTCTTTTGTCGATCCCAGGATGCCTTTAATCGTTCATGGATCTGAACAATCTTCTCCATAGTCTCCCATATGATCTCAGGGCCGGTGAGTGTGCTATTAGGCACTTGTCCCCTGGCTAGCTGTGTGTCACCCACCTCAGCCCAACATAGAGGTGATATGCACTTATGCCCATAGAGGGCTTCGAATGGAGCGACCTTAATTCTAGTGTGATAAATGTTATTGTTTGAGAATTCGACGAGCGGTAAGTGGGTATCCCAGGCTTTACCAAAGTCTATCACACAAGCTATCAACATGTCTTCTAGCATTTGAATGGTTCTCTCGCTTTGTCCGTCGGTTTGAGGGTGATAAGTTGTACTCATGCCGAGTCTGGTTCCCAAGGACTCTTGTAGTGATTGCCAAAATCGTGAGGTAAATCTACTATCTCTATCGGAGATAATGGATATTGGCACGCCATGTAATCATACAATCTCTTTGATGTACGTCCTTGTTATTTTATGCATCTTATATGTCTCCTTTATTGGCAGGAAGTGTACGGATTTGGTTAATATATCGATGATCACCCAGATGGTGTCCATCCCACCCATCGTCTTGGGCAACTTGGTTATGAAGTCCATGGGTATCCGCTCCCACTTCCACTCGGGTATATCCGGTTGCTGAAGCAAACCTGAGGGCTTTTGGTATTCCATCTTAACCTTGGCGTAAGTCAGGCACGTGTCCACATAGGTAGCGATTTATGCCTTCATATTTGGCCACCAATAAAGTTTCTTAACGTCCAAATACATATTGTTTGAACCGGGATGAATGTAGTATTTGGTCTTGTGAGCCTTGTTCATGACAACATCTCTGTACCAACCAAATTTTGGCGTCCGGATTCGGTTCATGAGATAATGTGCCCCATCATCCTTGACCTCTAGGTTCTTATCCATTCCCCACAAGGCCTCACTTTCTATGTTCTCGAGTTTCAAGGCTTTAATTTGCGCCTCCTTGATCTGTGTGGACAGGTGTTAATGGTTGGTCATGGTTAACAATTTCAACCGGCGCCCTGAGTATTCTTTTCGACTTAGGGCATCCGCTACTACATTGGCCTTGCCTTGATGATAATGAATTTCACATTCGTAGTCATTTAGTAGCTCTACCCATCTTCGTTGTCTCATGTTGAGTTCTTTTTGGTTGAGGATGTGCTGGAGACTCTTAAGATCAGTGAAGATTGTGCACTTTGTGCTGTAAAGGTAGTGTCTCCAGATCTTTAAGGAAAATACCACTGTTCCTAATTCGAGGTTGTGCATGGTGTAGCTGACCTCGTGAGTTTTGAGTTGTCTTTAGGCATAGGCAATGACATTTCCTCATTGCATGAGCACGCATCCTAAGCCCTGCCTAGAGGCATTGTAGTAGACCACAAAATTTTCGGTCCCTTCTGGGAGGGAAAAGATAGGGGCACTACATAGGGCTTGTTTTAGGTTTGGAAGACAGTCTCTTGATTATCCTCCCAGCTGAAAGTCACTCCCTTTTGAGTCAAGGTAGTGAGCGGCTTTGCGATTTTGGAAAAATTCTATATGAACCTTAGGTAGTAGCCAGCAAGAACCAAAAACTAGCGTATCTCCGTAGGTGTTCTTGGTGTTGCCCAATTTTCAAATGCCTTGACTTTGGAAGGATCCACGTGTATCCCTTCCTTGTTGACCACGTGTCCTAAGAAGTCCACCCTTCGAATCCAGAATTCACATTTCGAGAATTTAACATACAATTTCTTTGCCCTTAATGTCTCTAAGACTTTTCGTAGGTGCTGACTATGTTCTTCTTTACTTCGTTAGATTAGTATGTCATCGATGAATACTATCACGAATTTGTCTAAGTAAGGTCGGCATACACGATTCATTAGTTCCATGAGCACTACTGGTGCGTTAGTCAAACCGAAGGGCATTACCACAAACTCGTAGTAGCCGTAGTGAGTTCTAAATCTCGTCTTAAGGATATCTCCTTCCTGAATTCGCAGCTGATGGTACCCCGACCTTAGATTAATTTTTGAGAAATAGCTTGATCCTTTCAGTTGATCGAAAAGTTCATCGATTCAAGGTAGAGGATAACGGTTCTTGATGGTGAGTTTGTTCAACTCTCGATAATCTATGCACATGCGGAATGATCCATCCTTCTTCTTCACGAACAAGACCGGTGCTCCCCAAGGCGAGAAGTTTGGTCTGATGAATCCTTTGCTCAACAGTTTGTTCAGTTGACTGGACAATTCTTTCATTTTTGCCGATGCTAAACAGTATGGGGATTTGGCTATGGGGTGGCTCCAGGAATCAAGTCAATTCTGAATTCGAATTGGCACACGGGTGGTATTCCCGGAAGGTCTTCTGGAATCAGGAAAGTCATAGACTTCTGGAATATCCTTGATGTCTTTCACTTCCTATTTCTCATCCACAATGTGGACTAAAAAGTCATGGTATTCCTTGCATTGATACTTTCGAACCTTGATGCAAGAGATGGTTTGTAGATTTTCGTCGGGTTTGTTGCCATAGATGACGAGGGTTTCGCTACTAGGGATGTTAAGGCGAACGACCTTTTTGTATAACAAGATATCGGCATGGTGAGGACTTAAACAATCCATGCCAATGATAACATCGAAACTCCTTATTGTGGCCGACATTAGGTTAATTTGGAAGGAATGGTTCTTTAGAGTTAGAGTGCATCCTATGTATATATCTTTAGTGCTTTCTGTTTTTCCATTTGCCCTTTCTACAGTGAATGTTACATTTATCGATTGGGGCTTCTGTTTAAGTAAGTGTTTAAACTTGTGGCTCACGAAGCTTTTCTCCGCAACACTATCAAAAAGTATGCATGCATGTAAGTTATTGAGGAGAAACGTACCAATAACCATAGTGGGATCCGTCATGGGCTCCTCATGCCCGATTGCTAAAACCCTTCCCACACCTCCGTCATTTATGTTCTTTGCCTTTGGTCACTCCTTCTTGAAATTCCCATCTCACTACATCCGTAGCACACCTGACTCACCCCAACGTTAGCGGCTTGGGTGGTTGGTTGTTCTGGTGCCTTACAGAAATGGGCGGTATGCCCCTTCCTGTTGCAAGTACTACAGTGCATCTCTCGGCAGGCTCTATAGTGATAGAAGTTGCACTTATTGCATTTTGGAAGAGTCTTAGCATATTTCTTGGCTAGTGTAGGGGTAGTAGGGGCGGTGGAGGAGTGGACGACCATAGTGTGTTGTTTCTTGACACATTCTTGAGCGGGTTGCCCCTTTTTCTTATGCCCAAACTTTCGCTTGTTGTCTCCTCTTTTTGGTTGTTCGGGTGTGGGGGCCATAATACCCTGGCGGACTCCCTGATCGACAAGAGTTTGTGCCAGACGCTTGGCACCGTCGTAGGTGCTTGGGTTGGCGGACATGACCATTCCCTGAATCTGAGGGGATAGCCCCCAAATGTAGCATTTCACCTTCTTGGCTTCCGGGGTGACCATTCTGGGGCATAGAGTTGCCAATTCATTAAACCTGGTGGTGTAGGTGGAAAAATCAGAACCTGACATGGTGTGGTCCCACAACTCTTGTTCCAGCTTTTTCATTTCACTTCTTGGGTAGTATTCTTCCAACATCATGACCTTCAGGTCCTCCCAACTCATGGAGTCGGCCACAACAAGGGTCAGAGTTTTAACATGGCCATTCCACCATGATAAGGTCGAGTCCGCGAAGGTACAAGCCGCGTATTTGAACTTGTATTCGTCCGAGCATGACAGATTTGAAATACGGATTCAATCTTCTCGACCCATCTTGATAGGACGCCGCCGTCGTTGCCATGATAGGTTCTGGGCTTGCAGTTCACGGATTCTTTGTAAGAGCACATTCGTGGATGACCTAGGCTTTCACCAGGATTAGAGCTGGTTGTACCGTTCCCGATCCCATTTCCATTCCGGTCTCCATTCGTACCATTACCGCTTATTTGAGCCATGGTGGCTGCCACCGCAGCTGTCACAAGAAATTGGAACACAACGGGATCTTTTGGTAGTGTTGATGTTGGTATGGTTGTTGGTGTTGGTATGGCTGTTGGTGTGTTGTTAACACGCCTGTTACTCCTTCGTGGTGGCATTTTCCTACCATAAAGTTTAAAGGTGAAATGATGATAAGTCTTCAATAGTGGTTATAAGTCGGGTATTATTGAAATGGAATGTCTTAGTTATAACTGCATTATGTCCACACTTCATTGTAACTTGTAAGCAATTCATAAATAGAATTATACTATAATAAGCAAACAATTGCATAACAACTTATGAATTTGATAGTAATACCCAATGAAATAAAATGCACGCCAATTTCATTGATAACGTATATTAGTACATAGTTTTGGGAAAATTGACCTTTATGAAGGTCTATAATACATCAAATAAAGAAAGAAATTTTTTACAGCATAACGACCCCTTGAATAGTGTAATCACTTATTTGTAGGGTCGAACCTACATACAGGAAAGAGTAGAACCAACACTTACTCGTAAATCTTAATCTATAACAAATTGTGAGTAGTATAATCCCTACTCACGGCGTGTGGTCTCCTATGGGCCATGGAATGAAGCCATGAAGGCATGCATCTCCTCTAATCGCCGCTCAGCCTCGATCACGCTCTGTTCGAGGGCCGCGTGTCTCTCCTGGTACTCTTTGGTTTTTGCTCGGGCGGTGGTGAGATCCTCCTGGAGGCTGTCGATGATCCTACATGTCCAGCCGTAGTCCTTGTCCAACCATTGAAATTGTGCGGAAGTGACCTTTTGGTGTCACCAACATCCAAACTCTAACTCGTGGATGCTCTGGCCTGCTCACCGAGACGTTTGATCGGTTGGACCTTGACAGGGAGAGCCCTGTCTGCTGGACCTTCATGAATGAGGTCGTAGAAGCCCCGCTCCATGCCATACAAGGAACGTTGGCCCTGCTGTCTGCCCCACCTCTGTAAAAGAGTAAAAAATCTAAAGAAAAACTTATCTGATAAAAATATGAGGATTTTCCAGCCTTGTGTGTAAGTACCAGATCCAACAAGTCTGCCATATCTGAAGAGATTTGGAGTTAAAGAAAAAGAAATCAAGCTAAAGAGGAGCCCCAAGCAAGCTTGGGGAAATGAGAGGTTCTTCTACATTGTTGAAAATTAGTTTTTTCTCTAGAATCTTTGTCAAAATCGGAATTTTCGGTAAAAATATCAGGTACATTATTTCCTAGCTGCAACCATTTTGATTTATATGTTTTATTGAGTTTTGCATTCCTCTCTGAGCATTGAGGACTGTGACATCCCCATTTTCACGGCCAGAAAAGACCGATATTGTTTATGCTTTGTTTGAAAATCAGAGTAAGATTTTTAAATAAAAGTGTTGCGGAATTTGTCCTAAAACAAAATATGATAAAGATTTATCAAAAGCATTTCCCTAGAAATGTATTTCATTAAAAAGACTCGGGATGTCATGTTCGATACATATCAAAAGCATAAACAGTACAATATAGGCCTTACAACATTATTTCATATCTACATGCTTATATCCGTAATCCCTCATCCAAAACATCACATCTATGCTCAAGCGCCACTACCTGTAATACATAAAACTGAGTGGGTCAGGCTTGGGAGCCTGGTGAGCACATAGGGTTTTCAACCCACAATAAATAAGTTTATTAATTTCATCAACCAACAATAACCCGATTACCCGTTCCTGTTATCCTCACTTTACGTCTCTAAAACACCTATCATAAGGGACCTAGCCTAAGGATCATCATCGGGATGGACACTACTGCTAAGGGGATTCCTCAGCAATAAATGTCCTTAAGGCAACCATGTGGGGGATGGAGTACACCGGTGAACACATCGTTCACAAACACCTACAGGTTGCGAGCTTGCTGACGTTCCACTGGACTGTCTAGAAGAGTCCGTGGTCGTCATCCATACTCCGCTAGATGACAGAATCAACAACATCAACATCGAGGTCTCTCATCATTTTATCACACATCGTCTATTACATCTATCCATGTTTTATCCCAACATTTTTGTAGATATAAAATACATATACAGTTTAAATCATTTAAAACATGTATAAAAATCATTCATCAGCATAGACAGCAAATATTCAGACAATATACACACATAGCATGTAGTTTATATTAAATACTTCATATCTATATGTAAGATGAAAGTAACTATGCACTCACCTGATACAACAAATGTATCTCTCAATTTATGAGTAGTTTCGAATGTTTTTTCTCAATCTAAACAGTTAAAAATTATGTCTAAGATTACCATTCAAAATAAATATAGGCTACAATATAACTAATAATAATATTTTAGTTATATAATAACGTCTCGTTAATTATTTTATAAAAATAGTTATCAATCAGATAAACATAAGTTATAATATAACTAGTAATGTTTTAATTATGTAATACCTTTAGATTCTAAAATCTTGAATTTGTGATTATAAAAATATAATATCAATAACCAAACTAGTATATAAAAAAATTACCTCAAAAGCTTTTATAATATGAGTATTCAGGAGAATATATCTTCAGACTGTAACTTAGAGATAATTTGGAGAGCCCTTATTTTTATTATATAACTTAAAGAGAACCAATGTATTTATAGGCCTCCTTGCAAGCTACGTGTCAAAAAAAAAATGCATGGCTTAGTGGCCAAGCAAAAGTGGATATATCTTCATATAATACGTGTTATGCAAATTGATCCATGTCATATTTAACCCAATAAAAAAAATAAACACATTTGTATTTTTAATTATTATCCTTGTTATGCATACATATTGCACACCTATGCATACGTTGGTCTCATGTTGCAATAGAGTCACCTTATAAATCCATATATGTAACCTTATTTGTATTTTTAATTATTATCCTTGTTATGCATACATATTGCACACCTATGCATACGTTGGTCTCATGTGGCAATTGAGTCACCTTATAAATCCATATATGTAACCTTTTTTTTTTGAATATATGGTTACTTTATAAATCAAATTTATATATACGTTTTTTTTAAATACATATCTATAATGTATTCATTAATTTAAACTAAAACTTTACATGTACTATTTGATTAATATAATCAATATTAAACATATATTTTATTTAATATATTTGCAATCTTATAACTTACCAACGCCATAAGTTATAACTTATAAAATATAAGTTTATAAATTCCGTATCAGTATAATAACTAAATACGAAATATTTCAATTACATACATGATAATATTTTACAACTGATTTTTAATTTGAATATTAATAACTAATTTCGTAAAAAGGGTATAACACAAAATATCGTTTCACTACTTGGGTTCACTCTTTAACGTATTTATAAAAGGTTACAATCGTCGATCGGCGTAAATACATATTTTATAATGATGTCAAGCAAGAAACACGGGAGTTACAAGAACAATGTTTCATTTTAAGCATGGGGAGATGGTTAATAGTCAAAATTTGTAATTTTTGTTAAAAAATTTACCATTTGTACTTTTGTTAAAAATTTTGAATTTTTCAGTTTTCAGTAAATTTTTCGTTTTTCTTTCATAATTTGTAAATTTTGTTACAAATTTTAAAATTTATACTTTCGTGAAAACTTTTGAATTTTTCAATTTTCAGTACTTTTGTTAAATTTTTAGTTTTTTATTGAGTTTTGTATTCCTCTGAGCATTGAGGACAATGCTTCATTTTAAGTATGAGGAGAAGATTAGTAGTCAAAATTTGTACTTTTGTTAAAAAAAATTGAATTTTTTAGTTTTTAGTAAAATTTTCGTTTTTTTTTTCTTTTCTGCATTGCATTTAGAGAAACAAAATCTAAAAAAAGTCCAAAAATATTTTTATTTTATTTTCTATTTTTCTACATTATAAAAAAAACCTAAAAAGATTTTTTTTTTTTTTTTTTAGTTTTAATTTTCTGCATAAAAAAAGTTACATGATGGATAACAATCTTCGCATTCGATAACTCTGTAAAGATGGTAAATGAAAGAAAGCGGCAAGGTCGATAATGGTAAGTGTAGTAACAATTTCCATACACACGGGATTGCAAAACACCATAAGCTATCAGGTAAATTGTAAAAATAAAAGCTATAGTATATCGAAACATTGTGTGAGCAAAAATAAAACAGTTTTTAAACTAACTCTTGAAACTTCCGATTAAGAACTGAGCTCGATAAGTCTTGACCCTACAAAGCACAAACGTATTTGTTGACACGTGTTACCCTCGCGGTAACAGATATCTCTATATCATATCCACACAACCAACAAAAACGAAGAAATGAGAAAAATTTTCATATTCGAGCTCATAGAAAGTTTCATGTACTTAACCTAAGAAATTTCAAGAAATACAGAAAGACAATTGAAGAACTTAAAGCCGTAGGAAAAAGATACAAAAATTCAAGTTTCAATCAAGAGACACCGCAAAGTCAAACCTGGCACAATTGAACAATTGTGTGATATGGTATATGATGCTTTCAAAAAAGTGAAAGCATAGGAACTTGGGCCCCTACGAGAGGGTTGACTACTTCAACGAAAGCTGATTTGACGTGACGGGGTCTCTAGGATAGGTTAAGCTTGGTTTTTGTAACGTCCCCAAAAATTAAGACCAAAAATTTTGATTTTTATATTAATAAAACCATTATCCATAACAATATCATAAAACCGTAGTGAAATCATAGTGTATTAAATAACATTCAAGTACAATCAGAGTCATATAAAATGCGGAACAACGTGGTGTACGCACTGCAATCACCCCAAACTCTTCCCCTTCGAACAAGAAGTACCTGAAACATAAACTGAAAACCGTAAGTACAAATCTTAGTAAGTTCCCCAAAATACCACATATCATACATATCAAACATATAGTGGGCCGTGTACGACATCGAGCCCCACTCGGAACAGATTTGTCTATCATTAGGCCCCACCTAGCATCGGCCCCACCCGGTATACATACAAACACATAAACACATGCAAAAATCACAAAGATAGATAGTATACAATATAATCATCAGTCTCCGCCCGATAACATATCAAAAAACATACATGCAGAGTCACACAGACAACTAGCATCCTAATCATAATAAACCATGGGCCGACATTGGTGCCTTCGACCCGCTAAACATGGTGAGGAAACTCACCTCAAGCTGCGGAATCTCTCAAATAAAATCTCGGGCTTCTGATCCGAAAAATCCCCATGCTAACACCATCAAATAATATCCAGTTAATAATTGGACCGCGAATTACTTATCCATCATCTAGGGTAAAAGACCATTTTACCCTTTTCTTACTTGGCACAAAACCAAGACCCAACCCATTTGCTCAAAAGGCCCAAATTCCTAAATGGCATCCTAAGGGCCAATATGGTACAACTTCCTAATTCAGACCAAAATTCATAATGGACCTAATTCTAAGAAATCCCATAGTCTATCTATGGTCCAAAATCAGAAGTTGAAAGGCCCAAACCCTATAACTCCAAAATATGGCCCAAACCCGTGAAAGTCAACCCAAAAGTAAAACATCTGAGTACGCTAGGCGTACTAAGACTTATGCTTAGCGTACTCGTTCTGGGGCCAATACGCACAACGTACGAGCTGGGTATGCCCCGCATACTCTACATACCACCAATCAAACTCATTAAGCATTTAATCGGTTAAGTCATCCAGCCAAACTCTCATATATAATCCTAAATAGTGACTTAACACGTAAAGTTGGCAACTTTACTCCCATGCATGTCTTAATAAGACCCAAAACTCATGGAGAACTATAACAAGGAACCTAACACGTGAATGGACCAAAATATCTCATAAAGGTTGCATTTTTATGGACAGGGGACCTTAAATGTGCTACGATCTAACTGATGGGTTTTGAGCACTATAACAACCTTATGGTGCACATGCAACCCTAATGCTTTGGATCTAAGTTTTCTCTAATTATACATGAAATATTGTTTCCAAAGCATAAAACCTAAACTAGCATACAAAAATTTGGTATATTAATCATAAAACTAGTTAGAAGAATACCTCTTGTTGTAGCTTCTCGTATTTGGCCTTTAAGAACTTAGCACCTCAAGTGTGATGCCTGAAATGGTTCACAAAACACCACCAAAAATTGGAGAACATAAGCGAGACGTTATGAGCCACTCAAAGTCGGCTATAGTATCTCTAAGATTATTAGTGTTTCCAATTTTAGGCCAAGGGATTTTATATATATATATATATATATATATATATATATATATATATATATATATATATATATATATATATATATATATATATATATATATATATATATATATATATATATATATATATAGTGTAGAATTCCAAGGGTTATGTGTAAACCCTAAATCTTACACTTTGGCTTGTAATGGACTAACACTTTATGGATCCTTAGATAAGCTTAGCCCATCAGTAATCAACCATGGATTATTAGCCCAGCCTATATCTTTCATTGATTTACACAATCAACCCCTATATATTTAATTAGTCTCTTTTGATCACTAAAATAATTCCAAATTAAGTCTTGATCAATACTAATTATATAACATGATTCCTCTTTCTCAATATCCATCCTATCAAATTGTTCTTGTGAATGCAACCCAAAATGGATCATGCTACTCTCGGGTCAAGTACATACTAGTTATAGGTATGGGCTTAGAAACCTAATCCAACAGTCTCCTACTTGGATAAGTCTAATAACTATAACTGCAAGTACGACTTAAAACCGACTAGCAATCGTAGCTCTTAAAAGCCGCTGTCGAACTCTGACGTGCCATTTTAGATAAGGGATCATATAATCCTCTGTTCTTCAAGATATTGTGTTGACAAATACATGAACATAGTCACACTTATTTTCCTGCAGTTTGTTTCCTGTTTTCTGATTTTGTTTGATATAGAACTTAATTGAACACATAAATTGAGTCCTGATCGGGACCGACACATAAGTCAAAACAAATTCATCGAGGGGCCCAAGATATTGCTTTTAATCCTCCAAGGATAAAAGGAGCAGATAAAATTTGACTTATATGCTTGTACTAACTACTTGTTAAATCATACCCAATAGCATGTTTTATAACATCAAGTTACTGATGTGTTTTCGTACTATCAATGTACAAGCAACTCATAGTCAACAACTCATACATCTCAGTTTGAAGATGATATGATATTATCATCTCACAATCACTCATGATAAATTCCATGAAGTGATTCATGTGAGCATGGGTTTAATCCAATACTCAAAACTTATAAGCACTCATGAATGTTGTAGCAAACTTTTGCCATGTCTAAACACTCTAGACAATCTACAAGTCAAATTCATAACAGTCTTGCCTCAATACCTACTTCCAAAGTATGATCGACTATGGATAATTTGAATAATTTTATTAATCTGGAAGTCAAAACATGCAATATGAAACAATAGTAAACAATTAACACAAGATAGTAACTTTACTAATAAATAAAACTCCTTTTATTTAATCATCAAATGTCAATTACATTTTATCTATTACAAGTTTTTGAACTGCTATCTAATCATCAAAACTAATATCGTCCTTCAACTCAATGCTCCTCGCATGTTGCAAGTGCTTAACCCTACTCAGTCCCTTCGTAAGGGGATCTGCTGGGTTTTCCTCTGACGATACCCTCTTTGCTACGAGGAGTCCTTCTTTTATCCGATGTCTAATGAAGTGGTATTTTATGTCGATGTGTCTGGATCTTTCATGATCCCTCGGTTCCTTGGTTAAGGCGACCGCACTCTCGCTGTCACAGAAAATCTCCATAGGTTCCTTTATAGCTGGTACAACTCCACGGTCTCCGATGAAGTTCTTCAACCAGATTGCCTCCTTCGATGCTTCGATTTCTGCTATTTACTCAGATTCGCATGTTGAATCAGCTACAGTGTCCTGTTTGGAACATTTCCAAGTTAGTGCTCCTCCAATAAGGGTAAATACCCAGCCCGAATGAGAGCGAAAATTATCTCTCTCGGTCTAAAAGTTGGCGTCACTATACACTGTCACTCTCAAGTCATCACTCCCATCGAGGGCAAGGACCCAGTCCTTAGTCCTCTGTAGGTACTTCAGAATGTTCTTTATCAACGTCCAGTGAGCTTTACCATGATTCCCTTGATATCTGTTGACCATGCTCAAAGCAAAGGCCACATAAGGGCGAGTACAAGTCATAGCATACATGATCAAGCCAACTGTGGAAGCATATAGTACTTGACTCATCTCTGCTATCTCGGCCTCTGTACTCGGACTCTGAGTCTTACTCAGCTTGGTATTGCTTTGGATAGATAAGTCACCTTTCTTGGAATTCTCCATGTGGAAACGCTTCAACACCTTGTTCAAGTAGGTACTTTGACTAAGTCCAATTAGTCTTTTACTCCTATTTCTCAATATCCTTATCCCTAGAATATAGACAGCTTCCCCCAAGGTCCTTCATAGCGAAACACTTCCCAAGCTAGGACTTAACCTCCTGCAAGGTTGGGATGTCATTTCCTATGAGAAGTAGGTTATCCGCATACAACAGCAGAAAGCTAACTATACTCCCACTAGCTTTCACATATACACAGGACTCATCCTCGCTTCTCGAAAATCCAAACTCTTTGACTTTATCATCTAAACAAAGATTCCATCTACAAGCTGCTTGTTTTAATCCATAAATGGATTTCTCAAGCTTACACAATCTATTAGGGTATTTTGCATTGAGAAAATCCTCTAGCTGACTCATGTAAACATCTTTAGCCAACTTCCCATTAAGGAAAATGGTTTTGACATCCATTTGCCATATTTCATAATCATGAAATGTAGCTATGGCAAGCATAACCCTTATAGATTTAATCTTCGCTACTGGTGAGAAGGTCTTATCATAGTCAACTCCATGAGTTTGAGTAAAGCCCTTCGCAACCAATCGCTCCTTATATGTGTATACTTTCCCATCCATATCGGTCTTCTTCTTGAAGATCCATTTGCACCCAACTATCTTACGACCTGGTACATTGTCAACCAAGTTCCAAACTTGATTGTCATACATGGACTGAATCTCGCTGTCCGTAGCCTCTTTCCATTTTGCAGACTCGGGGTCTGCCATGGCTTCCTTGTAGTTGTTAGGTTCATCCAAATTTACTAGTGTGCTATCACTGATAAATGTGTCACCACCTGTAGTAATATGGAAACCATATAACACAGGTGGAACACTAATTCTACTGGAAGGCCTCAGAGGTAAGGACTCGTCAACTGGTTCAATAGGAATTTCCTCCCCAGGTTGAGCGCTAGTGTTTTAGGTTCCTTCATCATTTAACTCTTGAAGCTCTTCAAGGTCAATTTGCCTCTCACTGTCCTCTTGGCATATGAGTTCTCTCTCTCTCTCTCTCTCTATCTCTCTCTCTATCTCTATCTCTCTCAAAAAACCCCTCTCCTTGCAATGAACACAAAATTGTCACTCGGTCTGTAGAAGAGATATCTAAAAGACTTCTATGGGTAGCTGATGAAAATACAACGCTCACTACGAGGTTCGAGCTTGTCGTGAGTCTCATGCCTCATAAAAGCCTCGCAACCTTAAACTTTGATGTGTGCTAACGAGGGAACTTTTCCTGTCCACATCTCGTGAGGTGTTTTGGCAACCTTTTTAGTTGGGACTAGATTAAGGATATGGGCGGCAATCTCTAAGGCATACCCCCAGAATGAGATAGGTAACGAAGATCGACTCATCATGGAACGAACCATGTCTAACAAGGTTCGATTGCGCCTCTCAGCCACACCATTAAGATGTGGTGTCCTGTGTGGCGTAAATTGTGAAATGATTACAAATTCCTTAAGATAGTCGTGGAACTCGATACTAAGATACTCACCACCCGATCAAATCGGAGCACTTTATCTTCCTGCCTAGTTGATTCTCCACTTCTTGTTTAAATTCTTTAAACTTTTCAAAAGTTTCTGACTTATGCTTGATGAAGTAGATATAGCCATATCTGTTGTAATCATCAACAAAAGTCACATAGAAGCGGTTAACATCCCTTACGGCGGATCTAAAGGGACCACACACATCGGTGTGTATGAGGTCTAATAAAACATCACCCCTTTCACTGATGGGTTTCGAGCAAAACATCATTCCTATGGTGTACATGCAAACCCAAATAGCTTTTGCATCTAGTTTGTCTAATGAACATGCAATTGAATATCCAAAGCTATAAACCCTATATCCATCATATAAAACCTGAAATAAGGGTTTAGTAATTACCTTAAATTGTTATATAGCAATAAAAATCAATTCCTTGGCTTCAGAAAGCTTAGTGCCTCAAGTGTTGCACCTCTAATGGCTTCACAAACACCACTAAGCAACAAGATGAAGAAGAGAAGAGGAAGGAGGCTCCAAAACGTCCAGGAAACCCTAAGGATTCAGTCACCACGTTTTTTGGGGATTAGGGACTCCTTAAATAGGTAGGCAATTAGGGTTATCTAACAAGGAAACACTAATTTGACTGCTTAAGCCCTAAGCAATCCATTGACCCCTTCTTTAGAAGCCTTGGACGAATTCTTATGGGCTTCCCCATATAATTCTTCCACTCCACCTTCTATGGAGTCCATTAGCCCATATATGTAATTATCTTATAATTACGCAATCATTCCCCAAAGTTTAATTAATCTCTTTTAATATATTATTCTTAAAAAATCATAATTAATCCTTTCTCTCCTTAATTCATCCTACAAGTTGCTATGGTGAAGGAAACCCAAAAGGACCATGCTCATAATCGAGTCAAGTACATACCAAAATAGTTATGGACTTAGACACTAATCCAACAGTCTCCCACTTGGATAAGTCTAATAACTATTTTGCATAACTTCAGAACCTGATCAGCAATCGTAGCTTTCAAAAGCCGCGGTCAACTCCGATCTTATCAGATACACGTGTCCTTTAGATAAGGGATTATATATTCCTCCAATTTCAAGATATTGTATAGACACGATACATGGATTTAAATCATTCTCTCTGTTTATGTATTGTTTCTCGGCATCTGATTTATGACGACTAACAACAAACTACAATTGAACACATCAACTTAGTCCCGGCTTGGCCAAGCGCTTAGGGTGTCATCACTAAATCATCGAGGGGCCCACAAATATCGATTTTATCCCACCTTGGGTAAAAGGAATGGATAAAATTTGACTCAAATGCTTTCTTGCACCTACCAGCCGAATCACACACAATAATAAGTTTTATAACACCAAGTTACTGGTGCGTTTACTTATCATCAATGTGCAACCAACCGGCAAATAACAACTCAGACGTCTCAGTTTCAAGAATATACAATGTTATCGTCTCACTAATCACCCGTGATAAATCCATGAAGTGATTCAAGTGAGCGTGGGTTTAATCCAATACTTTAATCTTATCAAAGCACTCATGAACTATGCAGCAAACTTGTGCTATGTCTAAACACTTTAGATAATCTACAGACATATTCATGACAGTCTTCCTTCATACCTACTTCCAACGTATGACCGACTGTGGAGGTTCGAATAACCCAGTTATTCTGGAAGTCAAAACATGCAAAATGAAACACAACGACAATACTTAATCATATATGGCCCCAAAACTTTTGAGCGTAAATAAAAACACTTTTATTTAAACACCATATTGACTACTCATTATTCATTGTTTAATGTTTTGGATAATCAACTTATTACTTGAATTACAACATTAGTTGTCCTATGCTCCGAGCATGCACACTATGTTGCCTATGATCCTTACTTTGTGAAATAGATCAATTGAAAACCTTTCCAATGAAACTCATTTCACAATTCCCAATCCTTATCATTAGTGTAAGAATACCAAATTCTTGCCACTTTTGGAACATGTCAGACTCTAACATTTTATGCAACGATCCTTTCGTAATGTCATAGCACAAAAGTCACCAAGACTTGGCTAATGAAATTCTAAGGTATTCTATCGGAAATTGTTACAAGACAATTCCATAGACATGAAGTTTCACATTCAAAGTACATTCCTTTGAACATCGTTCTTGCATAAAAGTTTATAATCTAGCCATAGACTCTCAATATCCAACTCCCAATATGGAAACATTTCCATATTTGCCATATGACAACTCATTCTAAATAGAGTCTTATTTATTCAAAATAATGTCAACATGGTCCATCCAATACTATACTTCTAACTACTCACAAGCAAAAAATCCTTGGCAAAGCTTAGATCGTCCTTTGATAGTTGTTTAATTATTTTAGCCAAAACCGTTCTAGTCCTTTTTCCCTCTTAATGCACTAATCATTTGGAAAAGTTTAGAATGATCAAACATTATAGCATATGCAATCGATCCTATACCCGAAGCGTATGGAACATGATTCATAATGTCTCACATGAAGACGTGATACTTTACCAGTCTTCTGCTATAATATTTCTAATTGCCATGTTCTCACAATTTTGATTATGAAAAGGGATGCCGTAATCATAACCAAAATTTGAGAATGCAATTATCCTTTCCATATATAGAATTTCCTCATGTTGAAGCATTCCAACACAACATTCATATATATTTGACTAAATTTGATTAAAATTCCACAATCTAAGCCTTTAGATTTGAAATGAAGTATAATATTCTCTCCCTTAATTATAGCAAAACAAACTTTCAACCCCTACAACTTGGCAAGGTGAATCTTTGTTTTCTATAATTAATATTGCTAACTTGCAATACTTGAAATAATAATCATGCTCCCACTAACACGATGATTATTACCATACAAGCATAACACTTATGCTCCCACTAGCTTTGACGTATATTCAGAAAAAATCTGAACTTCCAAAAAACAATTTTTATTGAATTCCTTAAGTTCATATTTCTAAATACCTAATGCTTTGATAAGCCTTTATCTAATCTTCTTAACCTCATACACCTTTGCCTTAGAAAGCTCACATGTGTGTCTAAAGAAATTAAGAACTTATGTTACTAAGTCCCAAATTGTTTAGACTAATTGCCAAATCTCACAATTCGAACTATGAAGAGGGATGCTGTAATCATAATCGAATTTGAGAATACAATTTTCACAATTGCAATCTTCTTAAAATCTCTCTTAGTGAAAGCATTTCCTTACAATAATTTTCATGAAGGAGGGAAACCTCATGACACTTAGATTTAAAGTGTATGTGTTCATATCCATGTGAATTTGCCAAAACCAAAGTTTGCGACAAATCCAAAATCATATGGACCGAACGTGCTCAATCCCGATTTCTTGCCTCATGGTAACATGAATGCCCACCATGTCTTCAAAGCAACTCACCATTTCATATCAATGTACTTTCCATTGATCAAGGTGCTTTGTCTTTATGCATTCGAATGAGAACTCATAGAACTCACATGCATAATTAACTCAATTGGAATGGCACAAAAAAGTATGTCATCCACGATAGACTTTAAACCTCAAGTCGTGTGCTAGTGATGATCAACTAGGTTTAACTCTTGATTTGTTCTTGAAACCTTTCAAGACCATTAAGACTCCCACTGACTCCTTGACATATAAGATTCTCTTGTCAAGAAACATTCCTTGAAAAAACAAATATTCAAGAGTTGGTGTAGTTTTATCAAGACTATCACTTCACATAATTGGTTGTAGTTGGTCTTTGTCTTATCCAAGACATCACAACTTACCAATTTCAAATGTGCAGAAACAAGAAGACTTTTTCCAATTCCACATTTGTTGAGTGTTATAAACCTACTAAAGACGTGTCACTCAATTCACAATCTTGGAGTATAACTCTAAGACTTGATATTGGAATGAAGTATGATTGACTTCTTGATTTAACCATTTCCACAATTCTCGATTCCTCTTCTTAGACATACAAATGCACTAAGACTCACTTAAAGGATCAATTGAGATATGGTTCTTAGTCATTAAAACTTATCATAAAACGCAATAAAAGGTACTTTCCCTTCTTCTTAGAATGGAGAAACTTTTATTTCTCTGCCTTTTTTATTCTTCTTATTTGTTCTGCCATTAATTGAAACATTTTCAATCAACTTAGAATTACACTTAATCTTATAAGTATAATCATATTTACTAAACTTTAGTAAATCATGACGAATATCTTTATCACTCTTGTGATGGACTTGATCAATGCACAACCTAGTGTACTTGATCTCCTAGTCCTTCACTTGACACTTCATCAAAGAATTAGTCTAATTTCGAAATATGAAGTTTCTCATTCATCACACAACCAAGTTGTATGATTCCAAGTTTCTGTCCAATTGAAACTTGGGCGATGAGAAACTCACCCTATTTGGTAAATTCTTGACATTTCCACAAATAACATAATTAAGAATCAAATCCATTATTGCTAATAGTAGAAACATTCAAACACCAATTTTCATACATGCCATTGCAAGGATAAATAAATAAGACAAAATCAAATTTTATTTTATTACGGAAAAACTTTGTCCTTACAATGCAATTCAATTGAAAAACTATGCTATTACATATTCCTAAGAAATCTATTCTAACTCCAAGTAGTAGCTCAAAAATCCAATCTTCAAACAATGCGATCGAAATCCATTTTTCTTCACGATTAGATTCAACTCACTTCTTCCCTTAAGCTTCCTATCTTTTCTTCGATCCTACAAAACATCAAAATGTAATCTTATCACATCATGTATTAAGAATCTATAATAGGAACTTAAAAGAGATAGATATTGGATTTTACCTGAAGTAGAGCCATACGTCTTGACTCTCCCATCTCTTAGATCTCTCAGGTAAATAGGGCAGCTTCGTCTCCAATGCCCATTTTCTTGGCAATAAAAGCAAATGGACTCCTTTGGCAAAGCAAATGGGACAATCTCATACTTAGTCCTTTCTGGACTTCAAATGTTGCTAGTGTCCATTGAAGTTTGGGAGTTTGATTCACTAAACAGATTTGCTTGACCAGCTCACCAAATCATTGTTGATTCAGCAGCTATAAGCAAATAGGTGAGATTAATGAGGGTCACATCGTGTTCCATCATATAGTACTCTCTTACAAACTCACTATATGATTTAGGAAGCGACTAAAGAAACCAGTCAACAACCAACATCTCTGAGATATCAACATCCAACATCCTTAACCTATCAATGTGTGACTTCATCTCTAAGACGTGTGCACACACAGGTTTCCCATCTTCGTGTGCACTTGCCAAAAGGGCTTGAGTGAGTTTGAACTTTTCAAGCCTTCGAAATTGTGGGTTAGGGAGAACAATAGGAGGAGGTGGAGGAAGTGAAGCATGGCTCTCATTTCCTTGATCGTATCGTGGAATGTCATCTTCATTTGGAAAACTTGTTCCGAGGAATTTGGGAAGACCATTGTTAGATTCAGAAATCTACAAAACGAGAGAAAATTCAAGTTAGTTGATACGAATCCTTGATGTAACACCCAAATGAAACATCAAGGCTAGGATCCACCATTGTTGGGTCAAAAATATGGTTTTCGGTCTAGGACATATTCCTTGGTTGTTATCATGGAGCAGATGATTTCATACCTCTCTTGTCTTTCACTTTGATGGTATCTTTCCATCAAATCTTGGTGCATTTCATAAGGGTAGAAATCCTCATAAGACTTTTGGAGTTCCGCTGTCATCATGGCCATCATGATGCAAGCCACTTTCGTGGCATCCCTTTCATGTGCCCGAAATTCAGCGATCTCCTGAGGAGTTGCAGTGGTCTCATCAATCTCCTTAAGCTCCTTGTCAAGGACATATTCTTTGTCCTCGTAGCGGGTAATCATTCTGATGTTTCTGATCCACTCATTGAAGTTGGATCCATCAAAGGTGACTTTCCCACACAAGTTCATAAGGGTAAAGGAGCCATTAGGATTAGAGCCAGAAGCATTGTTGAAAGACATCTGAAGAAAAGAGAACAAGATTAGTTTAGATATAAGAGAGTCCTTAATAAAACACCCAAATGTAATATTAAGGCTAGGATCCAATCACAATATAATATAACTTAGAAGAGGTATGCCGTAATCTAAGCTATATCATATTTGAAAGGTAGGTGAATGACGATTCACCAATTTCCACCACGAAAACCGCAATATTTAAGTATTAGGTTTTTGAATGGTTCTTAGAAATTCCTAGATTCTTTGAGATTCAATGAACTTTTCAAATGCATGTTTCAATCTCGAGTGTGCCCTCCAAGTTTTGTGACTGGGATACTGAGGATCACAAAACGAGGTGTGAAGTAACCATGCAAATCACTTGGTACCCTTAAAGTTTATCACTCAATCGATGTGCCGGTAAGCCACACACGCTCCATCGATACTATAATAAACCCTAAGTCACCCTTTACCTACCTTGTTAAGTCCAAGTTAGTGTGCCGGTTAACCACACACGCTCCACCAACGATTTAATCAAAGTGTAAAGTGTAATTTCATGGAATAGCACCTTATTCACATTTTTCCTAAAGTAACTAAGATTGGGAATTTAATAAAACATTTAGTTACTTTATAATATTCATCATACTTTGAATGAGAATTTGTAAGTCCTTGTCTTACCCGTTCGGCTAACGACCCTCCACCGGTCAAGCAAGCGGTGGGTGAGAGTGGACACCCATTAAGTCACCATTTTATAGGCAACAACCTTATACCCACCTTATAGACCGGCTTCGTGAATGAGGCGTACTAGCGGTAAGACGACTTTGTTCTTATACACACACATATATATATATATATATATATATATATATATATATATATATATATATATATATATATATATATATAATTATTAAATCATAATAATATAAGTATAAGGGTTGAATTTTAACTTTTAAAATTCTAAGGGTTGGAACTAAAGTTTTAACTTAACTTTACTTGTTCCAAAACTTGAGGGCAAGTTTTGTAAACTTTCAAAACTTTTCATTTCTTGTAACTTATGAGTTTAATAGAGTAATAAAATGAAGACTCTTCACTTTTCTAACTCTTGTGTTCTTTTAATGGTTTTTAATCCAAGAGACTTTTGGTTTTCCATAACTTGAGGACAAGTTATGGACTCCATTAAAACACATTATGATCAAGAATTAAACTACCACATAGGTTACAAATAATTCCTATGATCATCTAAACATCATAAGAACAAGAATATGAACATGAACACCTTCAAGAATCAAAATCACATTTAATCTTTGTAATTTTGATAACTAGTTGTTGTAAATGAGTTAGAAAAGACATTACACCTTCTAAAACAAGTTTTCAAGTACCAAAACAATTTAGGGTAATGTTTCTAATCCATTTCCAGCAACTGAAGTCGAAATTCTGCACTCTGTCGACCCTACTCGCCGAGTGCATAAACCTACTCGCCGAGTAGGTTGAAGATACAAGTGAACTCGACGAGTCCTCCCCATGGACTCGCCGAGTCCATCAGTCAGACAGCAAGATTTTCGACTTTCTTCAACTTTTAAGCACAAATAACAAACAAACAAGCCTAGGCTCTGATACCACTGATGGGTTTTGAGCATTCTAATACTTCCTAAGTGTACATGCAACCCTAATAACCTTGGATCTATGTTTGTCTAATTATCATGCAAAGTTGATTTTCCAAGGTTATATTCCTATCTAGCATACATGGGGAACAATTTTAACTTGAATGAAAGATAGAATAACTTACCTTGTAGTTGCTTGTGTTCCTTGAAACCTTGTGAGCCTAGCACCCCAAGTGTGATGCCTCAAATGCTTCACACAACACCAAATGCTCTTGGAAAGACTTTAGAGAGAATCCACACTTCTTGAAATTGGCCTAGCCCTCTTGTTTCTTTAGTGTAACTTGTGTAGCCAATTTTGTGGAGAATGGGACTCTTATATAGTGTTGACACATCTAGAGTTACACCATGTAAACCCTAATGTGTCATGACTCTTCATTTCCATGACCCATGGGTTTGTAACTCCCATGGAGCATCCATGGAGCATCCTATGGGTAGAACCCAACTTGATAATCCATGGAGCCTCTTAGCCCACTATACAAGATATGGATGATTTACATAATCAACCCATATATTTAATTAGTTCTCTTTTGACCACTTAATTAATTCTAAATTAATTATTGATCAAACTAATCAAATAATATTATTAATATATTAGAACTTATAATATATTAATAATCTCCAAATGTTATTTCTCTCATTTAGTCTATCCAATTGCATGGTGCCATGCAACCCAAATGGACCATGCCGGGTCGGGTCAAGTACATACCAGAAATAGTTATGGACTTAGACACCTTATCCAACAATAGTCCCCTCTCCTTCTGCCTGTATTTCTCCTCCTTTGCCTTCTTATACTCTTCGTATGGTAGCCATTCCTTCTTAGGTTTCCGCCAATTTTCAGCATATCGATCGCCACTTGAATAGAAGACTTGAGCTCTCTTATTTCCATTCTCATCCAAATCACAATCCTTTGTGAGATGGGGCCCTCTACAATTTTCGTATCCTACCCTAATAACATGGATTGTTTGATCCATTTTTGTCATTCTTCGATCTAGACTATCAAGCTTAGCTATCACCGCTGCCATGCTATCATTTGCCGCGTTCACTACCCCCGACTTACTTCGTTTCTCGGATTGTGGTATTCTTTAGAGTGCTTAGAGAATTCTTTAATTAATTCTTTAATTACCGGGGGCGCCTTCTTTGTGAGCGGTCCTTGAGAATCAAGCAATTGCCTTGTGGTGACATTGACTCCATCATAGAAGATGGAGACCTCTTGTTGGCTATTAAGGTCATGGTGTGGGTAATTTCTAAGTAGGCTCTTGTACCTTTCCCAAGCTTCATAAAGAGATTCTTCGGGTTGTTGCTCGAAGTTGGCAATGGCTTTCTTTAGCTTGGCTATCTTGGAGGGCGGGCAGAAATGGTCTATGAACTCTTCTTTCATCTTGGCCCATGTGGTGACCGATCCGGGAGGAAGTGACTTTAACCAATCTTTTGCAGCTCCTTTAAATGTGACAGGAAGCATGCGAAGAGGCTGGGTCTCGCGTGGAACATTCGGCACGTTGAAGTAATCGGCCACATCATTCACTTCGTCCAAGTGCTTATAAGCGTCTTCGTGATCCTTCCCGTAAAAAGGAATCTCTTTGAGTTGGGCGAGAATATGGCCTTTTAGTTCGAACGTAGCGGTCGCGGGAATTGCGGGTTGCACAAGTCTCGGGCCGGTATCATCACGCATCCTTTTCTTCCATTCCCCCATAGGGACTTCATCAATGTTAGCCATTGTGATAGCTAACTCTTCTTCGGAATCGCTTTCGTGCTCGTAAGTATGCTCTTCTTCTTCCTCGATCTCGTACTCGATATCTTCTTGAATTGGCTCTTCAATGGTCAACGAGGCACTGGATGCTCCTGATTTGCTGCTCTTTTTCTTGCTGAAAACGGACTTTAAGTTTTTGAGTGGTGAGTTCTTTGAAGATGCGGATTCTCCAACGGCTTTGCCCTTGCTCTTCCTTAGCGCGGATTCCGGGTCTTCAAGAGGGGGGACCAGAGGTGTATCAGATCCTCGGGTCATAAAACAACTGTAAATAAAGAAAACAAAAGAAACAAAATGCGTAAAAAGAACAAAAACGAAATAAAAAATTAAAACTGAAACAGCGATGTACTCGTCGAGTCTGCTCGAATGCACTCGGCGAGTTCAAGGCAAAAACTGAAAAAAAATTCTAATTATCCTAAAAACAGAATTTTATTGAAACCAATTCTACTTACTGAATTACTTTGTAAATAACTTTGTGTAAGATAAATCCCACACAAAAGATCGATTAAACTAGATTTAATATTAATTTCAGAACCGTTCCCCGGAAACGGCGCCAAAGACTTGATGTGTGCAAACTCACTTAGTTTTAAACCTACTTTTAATTATCAAATAACACACAAAAGGCATTGAACCTATCAATTGTGGTATAGCTAAATAAGCAGGGTATCGATCACAGGGAACGACAAATTAAAACTAAAAACTAATTTTATCTAAGTTAATTAATAAGTAGGGGTTTTCTCTAGTTTTACAAGACTAGAAACTTACTAACTATTACTTAATTTAAGAACTAGAAAATAAAGACTTAACTAGATTCAATAATTGGAAAGGAACTTCTGTTTAGTTCAACTTGGTTGACTCTATGGTTGATTTCAAGGTAATGGTGCAATGGATTAATTCTTTCGTTGGTTACCGATTCAAGTGATTAGATTCGTATTCACTACCCTAATCCTTAGCAAATAAACTAACTTAAACAGTGGCCTATTGTCTAATTTAATTAAATTCACTAGATTAATTATTCGGGTTAAGTTAGACTTGCAATAGTTAACTAAATTATTCTTTTAATCAACTTCTTGTTTGATGGTCATCTTACAAGCTTGCACATGGATTTACTTAATTTTCTTATTAATTCTAGTTTCATATTCATTAATCCTAGACATATAGCATAGTGATCACATAGCATATGAGGTTAATAATTAATAGATGTTCATGCTAATCAATTATCTTCCTATTAACAGAAAATTAATTATTATTCACACACAAGGTTCTTTAGCAAGCTAAAATAACAAAAATTCACCAACTTAAAATTAATCCTACCAATCAATCAAACCATATTGTCAACTTTGTATCCCCAAACAGAAGTCTAAAGGTTTTAGCTCATAATTGAAGTAAATAATAGCAAACAAACAAAGTCAAATTGCTTAACCATAATGATAAAACAAAAGAATAAGTGGAATGATGAAATTTTGCCTCAATTACTCTCCGGAATTGAATTCTAGCTTCTTTCGTCGTCCTCTAGGGTTTCTCTGGCTTCTCAATCGCAGCAAAACACTTATGAATCGTTCCAGAACTCCTCTCCATCGATCTGTGGAGTTATCTATAAATATCCGAATCGACTCGTCGAGTCAGGTGGTGACTCGTCGAGTCCCTCTCACATTCCCCGTTTTTTGATAACTCTCTGGGATCCCGAGTCATTATATTCTCAATTCTTCGATTGGACTCGCCGAGTAGCCGATCAGACTCGTCGAGTCAGTGCCATTTTTAGTGTTTTTCTTCTTTATTTCATCCTCGATCTTCTAACTGTTTCTCCCGCTTCCTTTTGCTTCCGAGCTTCATCTTTGGACTGAAAATATAATTTAAACACTTTTAAGTATCTTTTGTCCATAATATGCAATAATTTAGCTAATAAATGAATAATAATGTATACTTAATATGAACCAATTATGCACATATCACTCTCCAACAGGGTCAAAATCGGTGCCTCACACAATCTATGTATCAGGGTCTCAAAAGTTGCATGTTGCTCAGGCCCCCAGCGAAAAGTGACAGTCTTCATCGTCAGCCAAGTCAGAGAAACCGCTATCTTGGAGAAATCCTTAATGAACCTTCGGTAGTAACCTTCCAACCAAAGGAAACTCCAAATCTCAGATGGAGACCTTAGAACCTCCCACCTCATCATGGCCTCGACCTTGACCGGATCGACCAAAATACCATTCTGGTTGACAAGGTTCCCTAGAAACGGCACCTCGCATAACCAGAACTCACACCTAGAGAAATCCGCATATAGTGTCTCCGTCCTCAAAGTCTCCAATGCCTCTCTCAAGTGCTCCTCATGCAACTCGTGGGTCTTGGAATAGATCAAGATTTCATCAATGAATACAGTTAGAGACCAATCATGCATCAGCCTGTATACACGGTTAATGAGATCCATGAATGCGGTTGGAGCATTGGTGAGTCCGAAGGGCATTACCACGAACTCGTAATGACTATAACGAGTCCAGAAGGTCGTCTTCTGGACATTCTCCTCTCTAACCCTCATCTATTGAAAAACCGAACACATATCAATACGGGAAAACCAAGATGCAACCTGAAGTTGGTCAAACAAATCATCAATCCTCGGGAGTGGATAACGATTCTTCACGGTTAGCTTATTCAACTCTCGATAGTCAATACACATCCGATGCGACCCATACTTCCTCTTCACAAACATGATCAGTGCTCCCCATGGCGAACTGCTCGATCGAATGAACCCCTTGTCTAACATCTCCTCAAGCTATGTAGACAACTCCTGCATCTCTGGAGAAGCTAACCAATACGGTGCTTTGGCTATCAGACCCACACCCGGAACCAAGCCAATCCTAAATTCTACCTGCCTTCGGAGAGGCACCCGAGGCAAGTCCTTGGGAAACACATTCGGGTATTGTCGTATAATCGACACAGCATCCACAGTCGCCTTACCCTTATCTCAGGTATCCATAACATTGGTGACATATCCGCAACAACCCTGATGAAGATAGCGTATGGCCCTACCCGATGAACATTGAATTGGCCCACGCGGAGCACTCTCCCCCTGAACCATTAAATATTCCCCACTTGGGTTCCGAATGCGTACTAACTAATGCTCGCAATCAATCACCGCTCCAATGTGGCTCAACCAGTCCATCCCTACAATAACCTTGTTCCCACGCAAAGGAATCGGAACCAAATCAATCAGATACTATTCGCTGAACATCTCAAGAACACAACTTTGATGAACCCTTGATACATGGACAAATCAATCATTAGCTATCTCAACCTCTAAGGGACAATCTAGCTCCCCCGGAGCTCCAACAATCCTCTTGATAAGCGCAAGCGATACAAAAGATTGGGTAGCCCCTTAATCAAACAATATAAATGTAGAGATACCGTTCACAAGGAACAATCCTAAAATAAAACACACATATATATAAGCAGACAGATCAATATAAATAAAGAGATAAGGAGAAGATACATACTCATCACCACCTTAGGTGTTGCGCGAGCCTCCTTGGATGTCAGCTGAAAATACCTGCTCTTCGCAACAGGAGCATCCTCCTTGCCATGGCGGCCATCAATAATCCGTAGAGTCGCTATAGAGGGTGCTGCAACTGGTCCTGCTACTTCCAAACTCATACAATTGGACTTCTTATGTCCCCTCTGATAATGGAAGAAAACCAGGTCAGATACCGGGGTGGTGATGGTAGTAGCAATACAATCCCTGCTAATATGACCCGTCTGAACGAACTTGAAGCGGCCAGAACCATCCACCATGTATGTCCCATCGTGCGTCTTGTTACACTTGCCACAACAGCTCTGACCATGTTGGCCTCTCAATCTGGAATCAAAAACCTTGGGCCTCTTTCCTGAACCCTATGAACTTTGAAACTGATCCGACTTCATCTTCCTCTCCATCTCTAAATCCATCCTTTTTTCTCTAGCCCTCGATATCATATTATCTAATGTCTTGCAACTGGATCGACTTAAAAATTCCTGGATATCACTCCTCAAATTCTCATGGTATCTTGCCTTCTTCAAAACCTCATCTGCCACATCGTGCATAACCAAAAACGCCCTTGTTCCCGAAGAACTTCAGAGCCCCACATGCTCGGAATTCACAAAAGGTCAATCTGCGAGCTACCATCAATGCCACCATCTCATACCGAAAAGCGCTCAAACGCTCATCCAAAATCTCCAGAATTCCCTCCTTGATGGTACCAAAGATCATAGAAGTCTGCTCAAGTATGTTGTGGGTAATCTCAGATGAAATGAACTCCCGCATCTGATCATCAAGCTGTCTTGCTCCAGAACCCGACCTGAACCCTCACCAACAATAGAACCATTAATCGGTCTTCCTCGAAGGGTCACCATACTGAAAATAGACCATACAAACTATCAAAACATGCATAAATATATATCGAGGATTCTCATACTCTACAAGCTTCCTGGTACATCACAACTCTCTTTGAATCGAGTACGGATCCTATGCTTCCAGTAGTATGGGCCTATACTACATTCCACATCTATGCGTACTTTCCTCAAAGATCGCTTTGAATTTTCTAAGTGACTCCTAACACTAAATATGTTCCTAGGTTTTCCTAGGGCAACCACCACACTACTCCCCACCACCAACTGCAGAAGGAACTCCCCCTAACATCCTCTAAATAGTCCACAAATACAATTACATAGCCCTGGCACCATATAATTCTTCGAATGAAAGGTCTCACACTAAACAGTTGGACTCAAACAAGAGCTGCACAATAGAGTTAAAACCTAACCTTATAAAATTATTTAGTCTCAACAATATGTAACTTAGTATACTCGCTTACTAGTTAGTTGAGGTTAGTGGAAACTCCTAAAAGCACAAAGCAAGCAGCATTTGAGCAACGAATAATTGGATCAAGCATAACCTAAACACGTGATCATATCATTGATTGATTAGTACTATCGTGCAAGTCCACAAGCTCATACAGTAGGCATATAAAGGCATCGCTCATAGCATTCTATCATGCAAATCCTAAGCAGCTCCTTAGCCCTAACTAGCATGCAACTCATAGATTCACACATCAAAGCATATCATAAAACATGTACGGGTATTTTGGAAAACTTACTTGAGCTCAGTCAATTGCATGCACCACACCCTTTTTCTTTTATTAGAAAACTCTTTTTATAAAACATTTATATTTGAAAAATCTAACAAACCCTTAGTTTGAGTTTAGACACACCCAAGAGTATACCCGAATCCCTCGAACAAAGACTTTGATACCAACTTGTAACGTCCCCAAAAATTGTGAATAAAAATTGAGATTTTTATATTAATAAAAAAATTATCCATAACAATATCATAAAACCATAATGAAATCAAAGTGTATTAAATAACATCCAAGTACAATCAGAATCATATAAAATATGGAACAACATGGTGTCTGCACTGCAATCACCCCGAGCTCTTCCCCTTTGAACCAAAAGTTCCTGAAATATAAACTGAAAACCATAAGCACAAATCTTAGTGAGTTCCCCAAAACACCACATACCATACATATCGAACGTATAGTGGGCCTCGACCATCATCGGGCCCCGCCCGACATCGAGCCCCGCTCGAAACATATCTGTCAGACATCATCCTTCGCCTGGCATCGGGCCTCGCCTGGTATAAATAAAAACACATAAACACATGCAAAAATCACAAAGATAAATAGCATACAATATAATCATCAGGCCCCGCTTGGCATTGGGCCTCTCCCAACAACATATTAGAAAACATAAATGCAGAGTCACGTAGACAACTGGCATCCTAATCATAATAAACCATGGTCCAACATTGGTTCCTTCGACCCACTAAACATAGTGAGGAAACTCACCTCAAGCTGCTGAATCTCTCGTGTTGATGTGAAAAATCCCTGCGCTAACACCATCAAATAATATCCAATTAATAATTGAACCTTGACCTATAATCAAGAATCGATCTAAATTAGTTGTCCATCATCTAGGGTAAAAGTCCATTTTATCATTTTCGTACTTGGCCTAAAACCAAGACCCTACCCATTTGCTCAAAAGGCCTAAATTCCTAAATGGCATCCTAAGGCCTAATATGGCCCCACTTCCTAATTGGGCCCAAAAATCATCATGGGCCTAATTCCAAGAAAGCCCATAGTCTATCCATGGCCCAAAGCTAGAAGTCCAATAAAAGTCCAAAATATGGCCCAAACCCGTGAAAGTCAACCCAAAAGTCAAACAGATGAGTACACTAGGCGTACTTAGACTTATGTTTAGCGTACTCCTTCCGAGGCCAGTACGCGCAACGTATGAGTTGGGTACGCCCAACATAATTTGAAACTCACCAATCCAACCCATTAAGCACTTAATCGGTTAAGCCATCAAACCAAACAAATCAGAACCTAAATAGTGACATAGCACGTGAAGTGGGCAACTTTACTCCGATGAATGTCTTAATAAGACCCAAAACTCAAGCAGAACCATAACAACGAACCTAACACATGCATGGACCAAAATATCTAACAAAGGTTGTATTTTCATGGACAATGGACCTCAAATGTGCTAAGATCTAACATCCATGGCTTCTGGAGTAGACCATAATCTCAAATATGGCTTATAAGACACAAAAATGCACACATAACACCATAAGTTGGATCTAGCATAAACTACCATCAAGATGAGAGCTTTTTACCTCAAATGAATTGTTAAGATGAAGATGAATTTGGATCTACAAGTTGCCTCTCCCAAGCAACCTCCAAGTGTTCTTCTTGTTTTACTTCACCAAGAATACCACCAAAACTCACTTTCAAGCTCAAAGCTCACCAATGATAATTAGGGTTTCGATCTCACAGTATAGAGTGATGGAGGTTGTTAAATAGAAGGTCCAATGGTGTCTTAAGTTGTTTAAATATTTCACAAACCTTAAAAATTAGGGTTAGCCCCCACATTACATACACAATGCGTACTCCCACGTACGCCGCGCGTACGTGGGTGAACCCGCGATCCATCGATGAAAATCGAAAAATTTGTTCTTGAAGTAAAGATAATTGATGACAGAATTGTAGTAGTTCACAAGGCTACTTTTATCAAAGCCATTGGAATTCCAGAAAACCCCAATGGTTTTCAAGTGCATGAACCATCATCTGAAGAATTTCAATCGTTTTTGTCTCAAATCGGCTATAATGGTGAGTTCAAGGAAAAGGAGTTCAAGCAATAAATCGTTTTTGGCATTTGGACAATCTTTATGCACCTCATTCTTAGGGGCCTCTCAGGAAAACATGGCGGTACAGACACCATGAGCAAAGATTAGCTATACGTGTTGTACAACATCTTCAACGGAAAAGCAAACATGGTTGATCTATCCTAGGTGTTGTTGCAAGATTTCAAAAAGTTTGCCTTCAAGAGGAAACCGAACGAGATCTCTAATCCGAGATTTTGGACTCTGACTCTGTAACAACTCTACTCCGAGAGACATGAAGTAATTCTACTCAATTCAGACATCTAAGAGGTATATTGTTCTTCCAAGACTATCAAAACTTATAGATTGTCTATTCAAATTGCTTTCAGATCTGTTAGACAGTTACCTGAACACATGTTAGCCATTTTTCCAACCGACTCAACACATCTCAAGCATCATCTTGAGATCTCAATTGTGTTTGACCCAACATAACCTATCCCGATCTCCGATGATACAACCTCGGATGATAACAAAACAACCACCTCTAGAGGACGCATCAAACGGATTGCCAAGCGGAAGTCATCTTCTTCTAATATCTGAGCCAAAAAAGAACTAAAGTTAGTGAATCATCTCAAAAGGATTCACAAATCGACATTCTACCTAACTCTAGGTCTCAGCCTATCCCACCTAGTTACTCTTTCGAAGTACCATTAGTAATTTTCAAAATCACATGCACACACACACACACATAGGGATTCTGCTTATAATCTACCCTCATATTCTCAAAAGGATGGTGTTGGTATTAAACAAAGTCCCTTGGAGCCCCCTGGGATACACTCATGTGTCAATTTAAACATTCATTTCTCTTCATCACAAGTACAATCAGTGACCCATGTCATCGATTCAAAGCTTTCCGAAGCAGGAGCAGTCCCTATGGTTTCGAAAGCCACAACCGGTTTGATACCTGGTTCATGTAAAGGACGATCAAGTATTTTTTATAAGGATTGGTCAGATTTTGTTGACGGGATCATACAAGGCATCCAGAGGTCACCAGAGAACAAGTTGAATACACGCTCATTTCGAATCGTAAACGAGTTGTTCGAAGTCGCGTTACCTTCGCGTTTCCATCAAACGAAGAAACATATCAAGAGCTCCAACCATTCATCAACTATTTGAAGAAGATTCTGAGTGCAGAATTTCCCACTTCTAACAACATCATGGATGATCCTCCTTGGAATGAAGTTACTGCCACATAAGATGTTGCTGATTCCACAAATGTTTTTGATGATCCTCCAACGTTTACCGGTGCAGAAGTTCCTAAGCCTGCTGCTGATGATGATCTCTCTGATGAGATTATGTTTGAAGACGACAACACTACCGTTGGTCTTATTATGGTTCCCAATGCCTTCAATTTAATGCAAAAACCTTCTTCATAAACCCTTGTTTTGATTTTGGTCTCTCCTCATCCTCCAAGGAATCTGAAAAAGAAGAAAATCATGAAGGAAACATGTAACAGCCCGAAATCTCAGGTATTGTTAATTATGTTTTTGGGGTGAGTTGAGAGGGGACTCGGCGAGTTGGAGCCTAGACTCGCCGAGTAGGATCGCAGACCTAGTCGCGGGTCCGCGACTGGACTCGACGAGTCCAGATATGGACTCGGCGAGTCGATGCTGTTCAGCAGAAACCCTAACCGTTCGGTTTTGGATCGTATATAATGCTCTTATATGCCGTCATTGTTCGTTTTTAGTCGATTGAGAGGAACCCTAAACGGTTGTGGGCATCTAGAGCAAGATTGGACGATATTAGGGCTTGAAGAGGTTGTGGGGCAAAGAGGAGAAAGGTTTTGGCTAAAGGAACAGCAAAGGATTCGAGTTCTGCGGTTTGGAGACACAGAGAGGGCATATTCCAGGTAATATTTCGGATTCCCTTCTGTTGTTTGATGTGTTTATGAAGTTAGGGTTTATGAAACCCATTTAGTGATTAGATGGGTTATTATGTTATTACCCAAACGTTTATACCCCAGTAATGAGATGTTTAGAAGTCCAGAAAGTCCCATGGTTGTATATCTCGGGACCACACGTAATTCAGGAAGCAGTTGCTCGTCTGCATGGCATGGACTCGCCGAGTTGTTCTTCAGACTCGGCGAGTAGCTTGAAGATTTACTGGGACTCGCCGAGTTGTTCTTCAGACTCGGCGAGTGGAGTCGGGGTGGCCCCGCGATTCTTTCAAGGGTAACTCGTCGGGTCGAGGAGGGTACTCGACGAGTAGATACGGAATCTCAGAAAGTTGGAAGACGTCTAGACTCGCCGAGTCGCCATGGTACTCGCCGAGTCCGGTCGAGCTGACCGTTGACCGTTGACCAGAGTTGACCTAAGTCTGACTTCTTAGGGATAGTCACCCTTAGAAGTTATAAGTGTTAATGAGATATGTGATGTTATAGGAAGGTTGTAGCTCGTCGGATTGTGCACGAGTGATTTCAGGAGTTGCTAGCTTTCAACATTTACGAGGTGAGTCTTCTCACTATACTGTACCCGGAAGGGTTTGACTGTGTGACCGGAAGGTCGGATATGCTATGTGATATGTATGCTATATGTGGTAAGTTAATTGTTATATGTGCTATGTATGATATGTGGGCCGGAAGGCAATATGTTATGGGCCGGAAGGCGTTGTAATGAGGACCGGAAGGTCAGGGCCTGGAAAGGCGTATGTGCGTAAGTGTATATTGGGGAACTCACTAAGCATTTATGCTTACAGTTGTTGTGCATGTATTTCAGGTACTAGCGAGGACCGTGGGAAGGCGCCGGCATGATCGATACACACTGAAGATTGTCTTTATGATCTTGGGATTTTGAATAATTGTATTTGACAGAATAATTAAACTATATATGCCTTGTTTAAAATGGAAACAATATGTTTTTAAAAATGAAAAATTTGTTTGAAAAATTTGAGTTGTTACAAAACAAGCACTCCTCTCCTCTACTTCCAGCTACCTTGGAAGGTGATAAAGGTAACAAAACTCAAGATGATCCAATTGATGATTCCAAGCCTACAGAGCCACATGATGAAGACAATGAAGATGATAAGAAATCCAAAAGTTCCACCTCGGACACAGGATCCTTCAATGAGAATATTGCAGATCCATTTGCCCTGTTGGAAATCCGAGATCGTATTGTCGCCGCAAATTAAAATGTTGATAATGTTGATCTAAAGTTAGCAAGCCTTGACACTAAACTCGACTAAAAATTTACATGTCTTGATTCTAAACTTGAACTTATCCTCAAGTCTCTTTCCGAGATCCAAGTTGTTGCTCCCTTGGAACTTGACAGAGCCAACTATTTGGATCAACTTATCTTGCTTCCACTCAGTCGTACTCTTGAAGATGTCGAAGCATGATACAAGGAAATATGGATTATCATATCTCCACAGTCACCACAATGGTCAAAGTTCATGATGACATGCTTTATGCCAACATCACTCTGATCAAGAGAACTCACGTCTGACATGAGAAACAAAGTCAGAGGTTGGAGAAAGAAATTCATCACAAAGGCGTGATGAACATGGTTATTTAATAAGTGATCCTACTGCCGGCACATATGATCCTTGATGAAACCTTGCATCGGAGGTTGGGCCTTCCCATGCAAGAAGGGGAGAACAAACACAAGTGCTATCGAAACCGATCTTGGACTATGCGCTCCGAGATGAATCAACCGATGAAGAAATTCTGAAAGTAGAAATTGCTGAAGTAGATGATGATGAAGACTTTGTTGAAGATGTGATATTGGGACTACAAGCTATCAGGGAACCTCATGTCAAATTCCTTTCGGAAGTTGAAAAGATGAAATGGTCCTTAGTTTCTTAGACATCGTCTTTACATGAAACTTTTCAATGGAGCCAGACATGGCTAAGGTAAGAACCAAGTTGATGATTTACGCCTTCTAATCAAATTAGTCAATACTTCCTTTGATTCTTGCTATGAGGATTGTTCAAATGGATGAAGGTTTTCCCACCCGGACACCTGATGAGATCCTTAAAGAACCTATTATTCCCTCTCCATCCAAGCTATTCATCATTTATTTTAGTCAACAAGGAATCTCCTCTATTTCTCCCCAAGGTGAAAAATTCAATGACAAAGGCAAAAAGTTAGCTACAAGTTTGGACAGCCCAATGAAGTCGGTTAAAAATTCTGAGGGCTGGTCCAAGGATCAAATACAAAAAGCATTGGAAGAAAGCATTCAGATTCAAGATTTCAAAGATAATCCAAATACGATGTTGGGCATTTCTCCTCTCTTCCGAGACAAAATTATTCACGATATACATTTTGTGCCCTTCATGTATTTTGATCTTACAACTCAAGATGCTGATCGATTGGACTTGCCAATCTCTCCACACGGACACTACTAAATCAAGTTTGCACCTTTTTCTTCCAACGGATGATCCTCAAACTATCATCCGAACTGAGCATGGGAGATTGAAAGCTTTTTACTCTACTAACGCACGACCTCAAATGGAAGTATGGTCTCAGAAAAGAATCACCAAGATAGTTGGTCATGGTAGAAAAGACCAAAGCATGTATGATCTCGATTGTCTCCTGTACATATACTACAATGCTCAGAACAAAGAATCTACCATCACAATCACAAATTTAGACTTTCATTCAATAAATCCAAATTTCCTCCTTGTTATAGTTGCTCATCTACGAGGTCTTCAAACAAATTATTCAAGCATTAGAGAGTACAAATTTTCTATCTACTTCTTGAAGGACTACATCGCCAAATTCTATCAATTAGATGTTGAGTTTGCTCATCTCTTTGGAACAGAAAAGTTCATCCAAATTGATGAAGGTTCTCCCACCAGGAAACCTGATGAGCATCCAGAAGAACCATTGGTTCCTCCTCTATCCAAGTCAGTCATCAAATCATCTATTCCATATCTACTCAAGAAGATCAATATAAAGACAAAGGCAAAACGATAGCTGCTGAATCAGACAACCTAGTAAAGTCAAAGAAAAAGTATAAGGGCTGGTCCAAAGAACAAATGCAACAAGCTCTGGAAGAAAGCATCCAGAATCAAGCATTTAAAAATAATCTCATTTCGATGTTGGGCATTTCTCCGCTCTTCTGAGAAGGAATCTTACATGACGTCAACTTTGTGCCCTTTATGTATTTCGATCTGCCAAAAAATGATGCATACCAACTTGACTTATCAATCTCTCATCATTGATGCTTCTACTTTAATTTCTCACCTTTGCATCCATCCAATGATCCACAAACAATCATCCTAACTGAGCGTGAGAGATTAAGAACCTTCTATTCGATCAATGCACGACCTCAAATGGAAGTGTGGTCTCGGAAAAGAATTACCAATATTTTTGGCTATGGTAAAAAGGTTTAAAGCAAGTTTGATCTCAACTGTCTTTTTTACAGATACTTCATATGTATGTACAAGGAAACCATTGTCACTATCACTGATGTTGACTTTCCTTCGATGAATCTGAACGACATTCTTACCATGGTTGTTCATCTCAAAGATCTTCAGACAAATGAATCAAGCATTGGAGCTTTAAAACACTTCTATTAGCTTTCTCAAGGACTAAATTGTTTAGTATTGTAGATCTAATGTGGAGTTTGCTCACCTGTTTGGAACTGAAAATCTATTAGCAAAAATCAGATCTGAGCTTCCAGAAGGTCAATATTAGCATAAGGTCCTATTGAAGAACCTTAACATGGTTATGTCTATCTTAAGAAAAAGACAAATCAAAATATTTTTTCCGAGTTATTGCAAACACCTCGTTCCCACCAAGATTCTTCAAAAGTTCATCTCAAATGCTACCAAGAGTGATTCTTCTGAATACATCAAGAAGAAATTTATTGAGCATCTCCAATGGTACATTGAGGTACAAAGTTGGCTCCAGAGTGCTTACATGTTTGTCTTTAATGAAGCCATGAGACAATTCAAAAGATTGCTAAAGATACTTAGCGGGAGATTGTTGTGTAACGCCCGTAGATTAGGGCTAGTCAATTTAGAAATGATAAGTGTCAAAAATAACTTTTTGATAGAAGATTATTTAGAATGATTAATCTTAACTAAGTTTTTGTATATGTTACAACGATTCCGTACATATAAAGAACGTTGAAATCCGAGTTATAACGAAGAAGTTATGACCTGTTGAAGTTTCGCGACAGAACCGGCACGACGCTGAATGACGTAAAGAGTGAATTTACGTTAAAGCGATATTTAGCCTTAATGATCTAAACAAAAGTCGTAGAGTTCATTAAACCGAGAGCATGCATAAAAAGAATGCCCAAATATGACTTCGTATGAGGAAGTTATGATTTTTCTAAAGTTTCAGCTTAGCCGTATGCAGCCCGAAGTTCGATTATGAGATCGAGTGAATTCTAGCCGAAGCAATCTAAACGAGAATCGAAGATCTCGTTATTAGTAGTGCAATGGAGAAAAGACAAATGAAAACGGACGTCGGAGGAAGAAGTTATGAATTTTTAACGGACATTTCCTGTCCCGGCCTGTTAAAAATATAATAAGAATAATAATAAAGTCAAAATTAGCCGACGGGGTCTAAATGAAAGTTGTAGAGCTTAGTCTCACCTACGTGTGGATATAAAGAACTTAAAAAACGGAGCTCATATGCGAAAGTTATGCAAGTTTGAAGTCTGCTTAATCAAGTACACCCAGCGTAATTTTGGAGTACGCCCAGCGTACTCGGAACCGCCTCAGCTACGCATGCAATGACGTCACTCGAGTACATACGCATGCAATGGCGTCGCGTACGCCCAACGTAAGGCTTAGTATGCCCAGCGTACCAAGATTTACGCCCAACGTAATCCCAGATTCAGCACCCTATAAATAGAATGCGAGGTTGCCTTATTTCCTTGCTCATTTTCTCTTCTCTCTCTCCCGTTTTGGCTCAATTTTCATGCAAGAAATATCCCGAAGCCACGGTATCATTCCCGAGACCCGAATCATGTCCCAAATCCCCGTAGATCCCGAGAATAAAGATTCCTGAGCTGAAGCTCTACCCGCGTGAAGCCCGGTTTTGGAGGAAAACATCCCGGTTTCGTCGCAAAAGATTATTTCAAGAGCCGTAGCGCTGTCCGATCATCTTCTAATCAAGTGAGTGTATAGTTAATTTCTTCTAACACATAAGTATGAAGTATTTGCTATGAAATATGTGCTATGTGTTTATATATTGTTGTTTATTTGAGATGTTGGTGGAATAGATGAGCTATATAGGTTTTAATGAGTTAAACTGTATATGTATTTTGTAACTACAAATATGTTGGATAGTACATAGGTAGATAAGATCCGTGAGTATGGATCAGATCAAGAGGTTAGTTTTAGATCCGTGAGTATGGATCAGATCAAGAGTTTAGTTTTAGATCCGTGAGTAGGGATCAGATTAAGAGGCTAGTTTTAGATCCGTGAGTAGGGATCAGATCAAGAGGCTAGTTTTTGATCTGTGAGTATGGATTAGACCAAGAGGTTATTTTTAGATCCGGGAGTATGGATCAGGTAAAGAGATAAAACTTGTTATTAGTCCGGGAGTATGGATTAAGACTAAGTTAATTGTCCCTAGTCTGGGAGTATGGATTGGGCACAGTTATTGATCCGGGAGTATGGATCAGATCAGGATTAAGGTAAAGTTAATTGTCCCTATTTCGGGAGTATGGATTGGGTACAATTATTGATCCGGGAGTATGGATCAGGTCAGGAGTTTAGTTTTAGATCCGTGAGTATGGATCATGTAGTTTTAGATCCGTGAGTAAGGATCAGGTGAAAATGTTAATTTTAGATCCGTGAGTAGGGATTAGGTAAAGAGGAAAATTTTAGATACGAGAGTTTAGATCGTGTCGTTGTGAGGATCAATGGGGTGGGATAAGAGTTGCCTTTATATAGTGAAATTGTACAAGTTTGAATGTTATATATTTATAAATATATGATATAACATTATGGGATGAAAACCCTATAAGCTCACCAAGCTCCCAAGCCTAACCCACTCAGTTTCCTTTGTTTCACAGGTATCGATACGAAGACATATTTCACAGAGAGATTTAAAGGAGATATAAATCATTAGTGTAATTGAATGTAAGTTCTGTTTATGCTTATATGTCTGTATCGGAACATGACATCACGAGATTTTATTATTAAATGAAAATACATTCTCTTTGAGAAATGTTTTGATAAGTTTTTATCATATCTTGTTTTGGGAAAAAATTCTTCAACCGTTTTCTTTAAAAGATCACTCTGATTTTAAAAACAAAGCATAAACAAATCGGTCTTTTCTAGCCATGAAATTGGGGATGTCACATGCTGGAACATGGAAAAGTGATCCTTATGCAATCAGAGATAAGGACGTTTGAAATGAAGGCATTCTGAAACGAAAGTGTTCCAAAGTGAAGCTCAGTCCAAGATTAATGTTTGTTTAGAAACATTTTGTGTTTGTAATGCATTAACAGTTTGCAATTACTATTTTGCATTGTTATTATTGTTTTCTAGTATAGTACAAGAGAAAAGGCCAACAACAACGGTTGTGTCAGTCTGTTGATCATCAGAAGTCTCTCATCCCATGGGCACTTTGTTAGATTTGTCTTTCAGTCACTCCTTGACTATTTAAGGATTTGTCTTCCTTGTATCAAGATAGAGATGTGTGCACCTTTTTCACTCCAGTCAATAATCATTAAGTCAATCATTATTTCTTACATTCTTCTTGTTCTTGAATTGCTTTACATTGTTCATACTTATTACATTTCCATATTTGAGCACTTTTTTGATTAACTGTCTTCCGAGACAAGGTTGGTTTACCAGACTTGGCTGGATCTTCATTACAAGCAGATATTGATCTTAAGTTAATTAAAGGTGAGTTCTTAAACCTTGTCCGCGCAAATCCTTGCATTCACAACCCCTTACCCCAAACCACCCCACCCTTACCACCATAATCAACCAACGCCACCCCGAACCCCGACCTAAGCATAAGCCTGAATCTCTAATCCATAAGCCTTAATCCTTAACTCATAAGTCATAACCATAAGTCATAACTCAGAATCCACAATGCCTAAGACTTAAGCTAACCATAAGTCATAAGTCATAACCCATAAGCCCTATAAACTAACTTCTAATCCATTAGCTTATGCCTTAAGCCATAAGTCATATGATATAAGCCTTAACCTTTAAGTCTTATGTCATATGCCCTAATACATAAACACTAAGTCATATAAGCCCTAAGACATAGACCATAAGTCCATCACCACTATATTCGTTGACACCACCATGACCACCTCTTATGTCATAAGCCATAAGGCATAAACCATAAGTCATAATTCATAAGCCCTAAGACATAATACATAATTTTATTAATTGGTTGAATTTTAATTAGAAATACCACCTTCTCCACCACTATCACCACCACTACCGTTACCACCATCACCACTCCTAGTCCATTACAACCCTATCTGCTACCACAACCATGACCATCTCTCCTGGTTTCGCCACCACCAACATTACTACTACCTTCAGTATCACCACCACTATCACCACCACACCTATCACACCCCTGGCCAACGGCGGAATCGTCGGGCTATGCAAAATTTGATAGGGGTCACAAATATAGAATGCATACAACAATACACAAAATATAACACACATATTACTTTTATTAAAAGTATAATATATTATATTATCTTATTGTAGTACGAGCATATCAAATAAAAAATACATTTCAGACACCGATGAACAAACAACATTGTAAATCATCCCCTTGTGTGAATCCCTGAGGATATTGTCATTTCTAACTTTCTTTTGCATGAATCTATGAGGACATTTGAAAATACTCTTACACATCGTTGTGTATAATTTTTATAAATATTTTTGAATATTTGTTAAGATACTCTTTTAAAGGAATTCTATCACATTTATATTTTAATTTTGTTTACTTTCCTTTAAAGTATTTTCCTTATTAATTGTTTTGAGGTATAATATTTTGAATGGGTATTTGGGCAGAGTAATGCCTAGATATAATGTTATCCATGAAATTTGACAATAATAACGGCTATAAATAATATTATCCTAAAGAGTTTGGCAAATTAACTACCAGACATAATACTATCTTAAATATTTGTGCAATATAAGAAGTAGGCATAATATAATCCATGACATTTGGGTATAGTAACTACCAGGCATAATATTAAGGATTCAAGTATATCAATGTTGCATAACAAATTATGATACAATATATAATGATAATTTTAGAAATCAATAATGTATTAACTCGCATGTATTCCCCTTGAAAACGTTTGAAAATGTAAAAGTGGGGTTGTGAACTCACCCTAGTAGCGTGCTTTTTAGGGGCTCAGGAATGTCGTGTTGGGACTCAGAATCAGTAGGGAGGTTGGGAAGCTAAAGGATTGAGAAAGATAGATAGATAGATAGATAGATAGATAGATAGATAGATAGATAGATAGATAGACAGATAGAGGGAGGGAGGGAGGGAGGGAGATAGAGAGAGAGAGAGAGAGAGAGAGAGAGAGATTTTGAGATATGTGAGGAATGGTGTCACCCTGAATTGTTATTTATAGCAAGTCTTGGGGCACGTGTCGTGCTATTTCTAAGGGTGTGTGTTGGCTCCACCCGGGTACAAACACCTGTCTCTCTTTCGTCGGGCAACGTCACTCGTATCTTCACGAATCCGACGTCAGAGTGCGCTCTGCGCATGGCGTGCGTGATGCACAAACAGATTTATGGATTTTTCAAATTCCGTGAATCCCCCGTACCAGCCTTGTTTTCGACGTTCTTTATACCCACATGATGGTCTTGATGAGTACTACAACTTTTGTTTATGTTGTTTTAGTTTATTCCAACTTTCTTTTTAACCTAATACTTTGTAAGGAGGGGGTATCGTAAAATGATTTTATAGAATCATAACTCTCTCATACAGGCTCCGTTTTTGGTCTTCATTGTCTCATAAATCTTATCTAAAGGAGTATTACAATTCTCCTTTTTATGACTTTAGCTAAAACTCAACCGATCTCTCTACAACTTTTTACGACGCAAGTTTTTACGTGCGTTTGATTTTTATATTTTATAAAATTTATATCTCCTTCATATGAAGTCCAATTTTTATACAGTTTATATTTTCGGAATCATGTAGATGTGTACATTCCAATTATATTAAAATTTTCATATGATAGTATGGCTTTTCGCAAATCTAATTTCCAGCTTCTTGGTCTAACTATCCATATTTTTATGAATATGTGAGGATGTACTCGCATATATTTATTAATATTAAATAAATTGTACATCCTTAGTCTATTACATTTGTTCGTTTCTACTATTTCTAACAAAAGTTTGTGACATTTTTCCTTTAATTGCGACAACACCTCTGCTACGTCTACCATCCGCACCACCCATATCGTCGTCACCTCTGCAACCATCACCATCTCTAGCACATTTGTCATTGCCACCTCCATAAAATATCACCACATCCACCTCTACCCCTTCTGATACGTCCACTTACACTACCATAACTACCACCATCATTTCCACCACCACCACCACATATCTCACTACCATCGCCACTGCCACCACCACCACCTCCACCCCTCCGATTAAGCAAGGTTCTTATTCTTAATTTTTTTGGAAATGTACCCGTTGGGTGACTGTGAGGTTCTATTCTAGTATCGGATAATAGAATAAAAGCTAAGGATTAAGACTTAAGCCATTAGTCATCAACCATAAGAACTAAAGATAAGGCTTATGGCTTAGTGCTTAGTGCTTAAGGCATAAAATTTGTGGTTTATGGCTTAGAGCTTAAGGCCTATGCCTTATGGCTCAGGGTTTTTAGTTTACCTTCGTCAAAAGCTAACCATACCACAAACTTAAACAACATACACAAACAAGTAAACTTTTTGATAGTTTTTCTCTACATAGGAGTTCCGACAAACCATAGAAAATCATATAATTTTGTCAATTTTATATAATCAATATTAATTAATATTTTTTTTAAATCTATTATTTGATCTATCTTTTTTTAAGAACTTCTTTTCGTTGATACAAATTTTCACCAAAAATTAAAATCCCCACACTAATTTTCCATTTCCCTCTTATTTCTTTATCCAACTTTTTAGTCTGCCTCTCCTTGATTGCGTTACCTCACTAGTGACGGAATTGCATGATTATCATCAGTGACTGGTGCCTTCCCCTGTGAAACCTCTTACACTCTACATCCCATGTGGGTTGTCACCGCTCTATCGATCCACGTCGTCTCACTTCTCAGAGCCTGATGTCCTTGATGCTTGACTTATAAACATGCAAAACAAAGGTGGATCTCTATGTGGATATGCCATTATTGCTCTTAAATCTTAATCACTTAAACCCGTCTTGGTTTGTATTAGTAAAGAGCAGATCCCTTATTTTTTTAATTATTTACAAAGAAAAACTGTTTCCATCAACTTTTACTTTGTAGGAATGAGTAGCCTTATCGATAATATGCACACGCACATAAACTAATAATTGCAAGAAACAAAAAAACTATAAAATAATCTAACACTTTATTTATATGGTTTAACAATTTGCAGATGTCTATAACTTTCCTAAGAATTTATTAAGGGGTAATTCTATACATATCTTTAAATTGTTTCATCCTTTTTTGTATAATAATATGTATATACTCCAAGATTTGATTATTTATGTGAGTGACTATTTAAGGGGTATTTCTATACATATCTTTAAATTGTTTCATCCTTTTTTAGTGTAATAATATGTATATACTTCAAGATTTGATTATTTATGTGAGTGAGAATGTATATATAGTAGCATTTTTTATTAACTACTTTGTGAATTGGAAATAAAGATAATTTGTTTTTTTTAACTTATTTATCTACTTAAGTGTTATAATCATGTTCTTATTACACCTTAGATCGATAAACCAGTTTATCTATTAACTATTATAATCATGTTCTTATTCACCTTAGATTGAAAAGCCAGTTTATCTATTAACTATTATACGCATGTATGGATCTTACAGGGGTATCCCCTCTCGTGGGCCTGAGGGCTGGGGGTTTTACAGCGGGACATGCTGCTTTAAAAGCAATCACAAGCAAAATCACCAAACATGAGGGATCGTGCCTAGAAAATCAACACATGTTCATACCATTTGCATTTGATACGTTTGGTTTCCTCGCACCGGATGCGGTAGAGCTTCTTAAAAGAGTACAACGAATCATGGATAGTAATTTTATATCCCCTAGATCTTTGGATGTAGTCTTTAAAAAAATTAGCTTTACCATTCAAAAAGACTTAGCGGCACAGTTTGTTGCCCGTTTGCCATCTCACTCATTGTACGATGACAATTAAAAGTTTAGTTATTAAAAAATAACTGCAAAACAATATGTGGATTTAATGAGATCTGTAATATCAATTAGACTCCGTATTATTCTAACACCCTGACCTTTTGACTTTGAATATCATTGTAAATACTTTTTTACATTTTAAAAGTTTTTATCTTAGATTTTGTAATATAACAAAAAGTATTCATAATAATGATATCCAAAAGGTAGACTATAGTTGTTTATCAATCATAAGAGGGGTAGTGGCAAAAGCATTAAATAATTTGCTAGGTAGTGGTATGTGAAGATAAAAGCAGTAATGGTTAAAAAGTAGTTGTCACATGATTTTGGCATTGCTCTTGTTGTTGTCTTTTGTTTGTGTTAATGTTTAGTGGTAGCACCGCAAACCGGTCAATGAGATGATTAAATATCACGATCAAAAAAATTTAATATGGGAATAAAGGGCATCTTCTAGATCTTAGATCATCTACAATAATTAGATTTTTTTGTTGAGCTTTATATCTTAACATCCCAAAAACACCAATACATCTAAGATGGGGTTTTCACGAGCTTATGTATGTCACATAACAATTTTGATTTTCTATTAGTTTATTCTTTTTACAACAATCGTCTTTTTTGTTGTTTATGGGACCAATCATTTAATTAAAAAAAAATCCTCTAAGGGCATGTAAGTATTGCCAATAAACTTATTATGAAAAAGCTCTTACCATAAGAGCTAAGCTTTCTAAAAGTTTATTGAACTAAAAACTTAAAAAGCTTTTGAAAAAATTCATATCGTGGATGCTTTTAGTAATGTTAATTATATTTTTATTACTTTGTTATTTATGAGTCAAATATAACATTATTGATTGAAACCCTTAGTCAGATAATACAATGATTACAATATAGTTTTGTGGCTTATCCATGTATCATGTAGATTCTTCTTATATATAATAGAGATAAACATTGTTAAGAAAATATGCATAAAAATGCATAAAATGATTTAGGATGTGTTTGGTAAAATTAGTTGGAAACTGAAAGTTATAGTTTTATTTATGTAATAGTGTTTGACAAAAATAGTTGTTAGCTTTTGGGACCACTTCTTTTTGCTATTGTACTACACCCACTTATACATCAAATTAGAGACAATTGAAAGCATCTTCTTCATGCTTGGTACCTTGATGATGGGATCGTCATTGGAGATTCAGAGGAGGTGGCCAGACTATTGAACATCATTAGGGTGGCAGACCCAGGATCGGGGCTTGAGCTAAATATCAAGAAAACTGAGCTCTTTTGGCCTTCATGCGATGGTAGGAAGCTTCGTACAAGTTTATTACCTGCTGACATTGGGCGACCATCAGTGGGGGTGAAGCTTCTTGGGGGAGCTGCTAGTAGAGATGCGAGTTTTATTAATGGGTTAGCCATGAAGAGGGTTGCTAAGGCTGTTGATTTGATGTTTCTTCTACCACAGTTACATGACCCATAGAGTGAGCTCAATTTACTTTGATCTTGCATGGGCATCGCCAAACTTTTCTTTGGCCTGAGAACGTGTCAATCCTTTCACATGGAAGAGGCTGCTTTGTGTATTTATAAAGGGTTATGTGGGTTGATTGAGGACATTGTGGTTTGCAGGGGTTCGTTGTTTGGCGACTGGCTTCATTACCAATTAGGTTCGGTGGTTTGGGGTAGTACTCACCAATTGAGGCTTCCTACTATTCTTTTGTGGCCTTACGAGCTCAATCGCGGGTGTTACAAGACCACATATTAGCAAATAGCGGCATATGTGGTATGGATTCAGATTATGTTTATGCTTTGGCCTGTCTTCGTGATATGATTTCGGGCTTTGACTTCAGTGGTTTCACTAATAAGGATACCGTCCCTCCAAAAGCCCAACATTCATTGGCGAGTTCCCTTTTTAGTAAAATTGTCCAAGACATGGAAGTTCACTTCGACATGACGATTAGGCAGAAAGCAATTTTTGAGTGTCTAAGGGCCCCACATGCACATGATTTTCTTATGACTATTCCTATTGACGGTCTTGGCTAGCATATGTCGCCAGTGGAGGATCATGCCATCCTCAAGTGTCGCCTTATGATCCCTTTATTTCCGGTTGACGAGACTTGCCAAGTTTGTCACAAGGCATGCTTAGACTCCTATGGGAAGCATGCAGTTCATTGTAAAGAGCTACCAGGTTTCAAGTACTGACACGATCTAGTTAGGGATGTTCTTTTCGACACATTTAGGCATGCTGGGGTTTCTGCCAAAAAAGAGGCACCTATGAACTTTCTGACTGACCCATTGGAAGGAAGATCAACACTTAGACCAGCTGATGTTTTAGTATTTGGATGGGCTGGAGAAAAGCATGCGTGAGTGGATCTAACAGGGGTTTCCCCTCTTGTGGGCTTGGGGACTGAGGTTTTCACTGTGGGGCTAGCTGCTTTAAAAGCTGCATCAAGCAAAGTGGAAAAACATGAGAAAGTGTGCATGGAAATTCAACACACGTTTATACCCTTTGCATTTGATACTTTCGGTTTCCTTGCACAAGAAGTTGTGAAGCTACTCAATAGAGTCCAACTGGTAATGCATACTAATGTTATGACTACAAGATCTATAGATGTTTTTAAAATAATTAGTTTTACCATCCAAAAGGGGGTTGCAGCACAGCTTGTTGCTCTTTTACCCGCTACGTCTATATAAAATTTTCTTCTTTATTTTATAAATGAAAGTATATGAATAAAAAATATATAAAATTATTTAAAAACTAAAAGCTACCAAAAGCTACTTGAAGTAGCTTTAAGATTCATAGGTTTTTGTTAAAAATAAACTAAAAGCTCTTGCCACCAAAAGAAGCTTTTTTTTACAAGTTTTTTTCTTAAAAAACTAAAAGCTGAAAGTTATGTGTTAAACACGTCCTTACATTCACAACAAACCAAATTTGAAGAGAATTTTGTTATAAATAGCACTGAAAAACAGTAAAAATAGTTGACATATTCTAAACCTAAAATATATTAACCATTAAGAATAGGTGTTTATTGCATATCATACATGAACACTTGGTAAAAATAATAGTTCTCTCCCATAAGCTAGTTGTTAAAGACAAGTTACCTACCTCTTCAAACTTTCTAACTCCCAGCAAACCTCTTAGACTCTCAAACGCTTAAGGTTTTTAAAGGTTTAGCCATTATATCATCTAACTGATCTATAGAATAACAATAAATCAAATAGGTTGTTCCATTATGCATCATATCACAGAGAAAGTGAAACAGTACATAAATGTGCCTATTATAACCATACATGACTTGATTCTTAGAGAGTTAAATGGTCGAGCTATTATCAAAACTAGTAAAGAACTTGCGGCTACGCCGCTATAGGGGTAATATGAGAAAAATCGACAAACTTTAAAAGATATGTGCTGAAAGTGTAAATCGCCACAAATAGGGGAGAAAGTCAACAACCCCTAAAATTATATGCTAAAAGTGTACAAAAACCAAAAGAATGGACACTGGTGGAGAAAATCCAAAAACGTTGTGGGAATAGTGTGAAAGTTACCAAAATTGGAAAAATATGGTGGCAAAACTCAAAATGAGGTTTTTTGTGTTTTTATGTCAAAATGTAAAAGTTTTGAGTGCAATGATGAAAAGTGTCAAAGTCACTAAAAATTTATGGCAAAAATGCAAAAATATAAAAGTTTCTACTGCAATGAAGAAAAGTGACAGTTGCTAAAGATCCGTGGCAAAAACCTAAAGGTATAAAAACTTAATCAAAACACAAAAATGTAAAAGTTTTCACTTCAAGGATGAAAAGTGTCAAATTCACCAATGATTTGTGGAAAAAAACCTAAAGCCACAAAAGTTACTATTTTACTATTTATAAGCTCCTTTAGATTATATATATATATATATATATATATATATATATATATATATATATATATATATGCTTAGGTTATTCTATTCTAACAAATTATTGTGTGGATATTGTATGCTATGAGAATTAGTAAGAGAATAAGTAGTTTAGCAATACGAATACATTCAATCTTACATAACTATTGTCATTAACACACATTCTCACTAATTAAATCGTCTATAAGGTTATTATGCACTTATTATTATCATTCTCATTTCTGTTACAATGTTTATCGGGTCGTATTCTGTCAGAATGAAAATGAGTGAAAAACGATGTATGAGAACAAAAATAAATAATAATTAGAGAGAATGCATGAAAATGACGATATTTTTGTAAGGTTGAACGTATTCGCATTGCTAAACAACTTATTTTCTTAGTAATTCTCATGGCATACGATATCCGCACAATAATCAATAATTAGTTAGAATACTTGAACCTAGTTATATATATATATATATATATATATATATATATATATATATATATATACATATATATATATATATATATATATATATATATATATATATATATATATATATATATATAGAGAGAGAGAGAGAGAGAGAGAGTTTGGTTCAAATGTTTCTAATATCTATTGTGTGCTTGTAGGATTGATTTTGGACCAATCATTTTAGTTATTATAAGAAATTAATTAATGCATATTAAATGCTAAAGTTTTAATTAATGTTCATTATATCTTTAACATGTAATATACATTAATTACTTTCTTAAAATAACTAAAATGATTGGTCCAAAATCAATCCTACATGCACACAATAGATAATTAGAACACAATAACCTAACCCTACCTAACCCTGTGTGTGTGTCTATATATATATATATATATATATATATATATATATATATATATATATATATATATATATATATATATATATATATATATATATATATATATATATAATGGATTGTGATCCCTTCTTCATTGTGTAACCTAGCTTCATAATGATTATTTTCAACCAACTTTCCTCAATTACACAGCATGTAAAAAAACATTTTAGTTGGATTTAATGCTACAAGTGGTTGTTTTTTGGACAACCATGACACGACACCATCACTTAATGTTACAAGTGGTTGTTTTTTGGACAACAATGGCATGGCGTCATCACTTATCATAAAGACATATCCATATATACTTTTCCTGTCATCCATATCACAATCGTAGTCACTATTTTGGTAGCCAGTCAGATCTCCCTATCCTATTTAATACATGCTCCCGAACTTGGAATTCATTCAATATACCGTATATCCTTACTGCGTATGAATGTATATGATGAGTTTCCTATAATGTTCTAGAAGGTCAAACTAAAATAGTCAAACAATCAAGAAGTCAAATGTTGATTGGGATGTAAAGCTACAAAAAAGGTTAGAAATAATTAATTAGTATATAAATACTCAGGAGATGTAATCCAAAGAAAATTATACTGTATCACACTGTGCCCAAGCTTGGTAAACGGATCCATCATCCATGTCACTCAAGTCATATGTAGTGGTTGAGCAAGAACAAAAGTTTAGGGGTAACACAATTTTTTTACCCCGTTTTATATAATATGATTTTGGACAAATTACACGAATGATCCCTATGGTTGGTGTTTGTTACATGCCTAGTCCCTATCTCCATTTTTTAACCCTGCCAATCCTTAATAGTTTGGTTTAGTGCACGCCTGGTCCCTCATCTAACCTTCCGTTTGATTTTGGAGTTAAAACCCCCACATGCCTTGCACGTTGGTTATTTCCGTCATTTTACTTATTCATCCTTCAAAAACCCTAGATCGGTGCATCCCCTTTTCTTCCTCTATGTTTGTTCTCTCATTTCATCTCTCGTTTCTTTAATGGACAAAAAATCAATAATGGTGAAATATAATTGCAGGCAACCAAGTGTTATACTGTCATCATGGACTGACGACAACCCTGGAAGAACGTTTTATGGCTGCACAAAGAAGGTAAGGTCATTTTGATTCTAACTCAAGCTTTTGTGTGACAATGACCGTAAATCTGTTGGATTTAAACTTGGCATGTAACGCCCAAAATTTTCCAATAATTTTTCACAATTTAAAATCACTCTTTCATTCATAACTATAATAAAAAAATATCATTTTATCACAACAATCCAAAATATCACATCCCAAGATCAAAATATGAAAAAAAAAAGCTCCTCGTGTGTGTACTTATCAAGCTGGCGCCTTCCCGCGATCCTCACTGGTACCTGAAACACATAACATAACATTGTAAGCATAGATGCTTAGTGCGTTTCCCAAAATACCACACACACACACACACATATTAGCCACTCGAAGCTATAACTCTGTTTGACCCTCTGGTCAATGTGTCTCAGTAGGACCCTCCAAACCCATAACTCTGTGGGCCCTTTGGCCCTAACTCTAAGGACCTTCTGGTCCTAACTCTGTAACTCTATAACATACATAGCATAAATCACATAGAAATCTCATCATGCAAAATCATACAAAAATACTCTGTCACATAACTCTAATTACCACTCTAGGTAAAGTATAGTGAGAAGACTCACCTCGGGTAACTCGGTAAATCTCGAACTCTGTAAAGTCGGGTCTAGACTCCGCCTAATCATATGAAATAAACATTCTAAATCAATACGCCTCTCAAGGCTAGACTATTCCTTCTCTTAGTACTCTTAGAAGGGTAAAAGACCATTTTACCCCTCTCATGGCTCAAAGACCCTAAAGTTGACCAAACCATAAAAGTCAACAAAAGTCAACCCTCCGGGTTACGCTGCACGTACCAAACATGTACGTTGGGTAGCTCCAAGCGATATGCTACCCTGCCCACCCTCGCGATCACCCTAAACAGTCCAATGTACCAGGGCCCCAACTTGCCCCTTTTTCCTGAATCGGATCACTCCTTTCCAAGGAGACACTTTCAGGAGTACAAAATCTCCAACCTAAAACTCGAGCTCGGATCGACGCCTATCCGCGTAACTCTTCTGGCGACTCTGGGCCGTCAGCAACCTCTGTCTAACCTCCTGTATCTGCTCTGTCGTCTAAAGCACTATCTCAGTGTTGCCCATCACTTGCTGCCCTACCTCTCCCCAACCAATGGGAGTTCGGTGCCTCCTACCATACAATAACTCAAAGGGAGGCATACCAATGCTCGAATGGTGGTTGTTGTTATAGGAAAACTCAGCCAAAGGCAGATACGTGTCCCAACTCCCTCCGAAGTCCAGCACACATGCCCGAAGCATGTCCTTGAGCGTCTGAATCGTCCACTCACTCTGTCCGTCTGTCTGTGGGTGGTAAGCGGTACTGAAATGCAGCCTAGTACCCAACACTTCATGGAACTTCTTCTAGAACCTGGAAGTGAAACGGACATCTTGATCTGACACAATCGAGTGCGGTACACCATGCCACGATACCACCTCCCTCACATACACCTCTGCCAACCTCTCTGCGGAAGAGCTCTCACTGATAGCAAGAAAATGAGCGCTCTTAGTCAGCCGGTCAACGATCACCCAAATTGCATCGACGCCTCTCGCGGTCCTCGGCAATTTGGTGATAAAATCCATGGAAATTTGTTCCCACTTCCACTGGGGAACCTCAAGCGGCTGCAACTTGCCATGTGGACACTAGTGCTCGGCCTTAACCCTGCGACAGGTCAAGTACCTCTCTACAAACCACGCCACATCCCTATTCATACAAGGCCACCAATAATCTCTTTTCAGGTCCAAATACGTCTTAGTGGCCCCGGGATGGATCGAAAACCTAGACTTGTTCGCCTCCTCCATCAAAATGGCACGTGCCCCACCCTCAAATGGCACCCAAATCCAGCCCTGGAAGGTCATAAGCCCCCGTCTATCGGCAACGAAATCAGATATTTGTCCGATCACCCTCTCTCGCTTGCGGTTCTCCGGTCGCATGGCCTCTACCTGGGCCTCCCTAATGGTGTCCAACACCAGAGTCATCACTTTCATCCTCGTACAAACATCTCGCAAAGGGGCACTCTTTGCCCTGCGACTCAAGTCATCGGCTACCACATTAGCCTTGCCCGGGTGGTACAGGATCTCACACTTATAATCCTTTACCACGTCCAACCATCTCCTCTGACGCATGTTCAGGTTGGGCTGATCCATCAGATACTTCAAACTCTTGTGGTCCATGTATACGGTACCCCAAACCCCATACAAATAGTGACGCCAGATCTTGAGGGCGAACACTACAGCACCCAACACCAGATCGTGAGTAGGATACCTCGTCTCATGAGGCTTCAACTGCCTCGGTGCGTATGCTATCACATGCCCTCTCTGCATCAGCACCGCACCCAGTCCCGATATCGACGCGTCACAATACACCACAAAGTCCTCCATTTCCCTCCGTAAGGGCCAACACTAGGGCTTCGCACAATCTCTGGCGAAGTGTCTCGAATGAGGCCTGTTGCTTCGGGCCCCAACTAAAAGCCATGCCCTTCCGGGTTAGTCTGGTGAGGGGAACAACAATCCTGGAGAAATCCTGGATGAATCTCCAATAATATCCGGCCAATCCCAGGAAACTCTTGATTTCCGAAGGGGATCTCGGCACCTCCCAACTCATCACCGCCTCAATCTTGTCCGGATCGACCAATATCCCATTCTGGTTGAGGTGGTGTCCTAGAAACTGGACCTCTCATAACCAGAAATTGCACTTGGAGAATTTGGCGTAAAGCCTCTCCGATCTCAAAACTCCGAGGACCTCCCTCAAATTCTCCTCATGCTGTTCTTTGGACCTCGAATACACCAATATATCATCAATGAACACGATCACCAAACGATCCAACATCGGCCTGCACACCCTGTTCATGAGATCCATGAACGCCACCGGTGCATTGGTGAGCCCGAAAGGCATCACCACGAACTCGTAATGCCCGTAACGAGTCCTGAACGCTATCTTCTGGATATCCTCATCACGCACCCTCATCTGATGATATCCAGACCTCAAATCAATCTTGGAGAACCTAGACACTCCCTGCAACTGATCGAACAAATCGTCGATCCTCGGTAAGGGGTAACGGTTCTTGACCTTCAGCTTGTTCAACTCCCGGTAATCAATGCACATCCGGTGTGACCATCCATTTTCTTGACAAAAAGGATCGGCGCTCCCCACGGCGAGCTACTCGGCCGTATAAACCCCTTTCCCAGCAGCTCCTGAAGCTGCGAGGAGAACTCCTGCATCTCTGGAGGTGCAAGGCGATAGGGCGCCTTGGCGATAGGCGCTGCCCCCGGAACCAAATCTATACGGAACTCCACCTGCCTCTCGGGAGGCACACCCGGTAACTCCTCGTGGAAAACATGTGGGAACTCACACATTATCGGGACCTCATCGACCGACCCCGGTCTCCCTGCACCTACCCTCGAATCCGTCACATAAGCCACATACCCACTACAACCCTGCTGTAGACTTTGCCTCGCCCTCGCGGCTGAACAAAATGTTGACCCAGAATGGGTACCCTCGCCATAAACCATAAGAACTCCCCCACTAGGGTCTCGTATGGTCACCAGCTGTCGCTCGCAGTCGATAACCGCTCCAAATCTGCTCAACCAGTTCATGCCCACGATGACACAGACATCTCCCATAACAATCGGCACCAAATCAATTGGAAACTCAACGCTGACGATCTCGAGTAGACATCCTCGAATCACATCAATGGCATACACTACTCTCGTCAGCTATGGAAACTCGCAAAGGTCGAATCAATGCCTCTCGACGAATACTGATGTGCTGACTGAAGGCTAACGACACAAAAGACCGACTCGCACCCGAGTCAAATAACACCAAAGTAGGTACAGAACACACAAGAAATGTACCTACGCATATCACAACATAAGCATAACACCAAAAACTCAAAATAAACATAGGAGAGAATACATACCAGCCACAACATCAGGTGCTACGCGGACCTCCTCCGCTGACAACTGGAAGGCTCTCCCGTGAGCCTTCGGCGCCTCGGCCTTCATCGGCCAACTCTCTGTAGCTCGTATAGCAGTAGGGACAGATCCCTGAGAAGCTCCCTGAGCTGACCCTCATAACTGCGGACACTCGGCCTTCCGGTGTCCGGTCTGGGTGCAGTGAAAACAAACTGCAAACCCCTTGGGGAAATCCTTGGCCATGTGCCCCTCCTTGCCACACTTGTAGCATGTCCCTGCTTAGCACACCCCCTCATGACTCTTGCCACACTTTCCATAAGTGCGGCCCTTCTGGTTCCCTAATCTCGAATCGGCGGGCTTAGCTTGCTTGGCAGCCGGCTGGGACTGTGTCGGTCGTTGATCCCTCCCCTGAGACTCCGCCTCCTCCCTGTCCCGAGTCTCGAGCTCAATCTCCCTCCTCAGAATACTCAGATACCGACCCATACATGCCTGCTCGGTAGACACATGCTCAGGGTAGAACATCGCCCTCTCATGGAACATCCTGGTGATCACAGTAACAGACTCAGTACCCTGCTTGAGGGTCAAGAACTCATGGGCCAAACGCTCCCTTTCCACCGAGGGAACGTACTCATCACGAAACATAGCGGTGAACCTCTCCCAAGTCACCATAGCAAGCTCTGCTGAAGAATAGTGCGTTGTCACAAACTTCCACCAGTCCTTCGCCCCCAAGCAAAGATGGTTCAGCGCGAACCGAACTCTCAGATGCTCCGTACATGAACATGTGTAGAAGCACCCCTCAATGTCAGAGATCCACCTCATCGCGTCTATCATATCCTGAGTCCCATTAAACTCTGGTGGCTTCGTGTTGCTGAACTCCCGGTACAGCAACACGTCACCTCCTGCGGCCTGGCTGCAACAACAACAGCTTCAGTAAGAGCAGCATACCACTCATCAAAAGTCTCAAACAGTGTGGTCTTGATAGACCCAAACATCTCTGGAATCTCAGCGTGGATGGCAGCAGCCACCTCATCATGAATCATCTGGCGGAGCTCCTCATCTCTCACACCCCCTTGCTAGTCCTTGGCCTATGGTGTGTCCCCACCATGATGTCTCTCTGAAATATAACACAAGATATTAGAGACTCTCTTGAGTGTACACACACTCGATATCCCAATCCTACTTGATCCCTGGTACCCTAAGGATTCTTACTTGGGCAACGCAATGATCTGGTGCCTTCGGTAGTACGGGCCCAATACTACCGTCCACACCGCATCAATATTCACCCCAAGTCCTCCTCCTAGGTTCCCAAATTCCAAGTACTTTATTCTCTTTTTATACATAGTCTACTCTCTAGCAGATCTCTCATAAGCTCCTAGTTGCGATCTATTCACTCTCAAGCATCTCCTAGCAGCAAAATCCCTAGGCTAAGGCATCACAAATCAGACCACTCTAGTCCTAAAAAGCATACCTAGCCTACTCTAGCATGCATATCATATCATAACATATCTCATAACTCATAATGTAAGGGTGTTTTGGGAAATCACCGTTCGAGCACTGGCTGATCGTACACACTGCTCTACTCTGCTCTTTCAAAACTTTTTACTCTTGAGAAAAAATTTTGTGAATTTTATTATGAAAATCACTCAAATCCTCAGTTTGAGTTCAGATACGCCTGTAGGTGCACCCGAATCCCTCAAACCAAGGCTCTGATACCAACTTGTAACGCCCAAAATATTCAAATAATTTTTCACAATTTAAAATCACTCTTTCATTCATAATTGTTATAAAAAATATCATTGTATCACAACAATCCAAAACATCACATCCCAAGATCATAATATGAAAAAAAAAAAAACTCCTTGTGTGTGTACTGATCAAGCCGGCGCCTTCCCGCGATCCTCACTAGTACCTAAAACACATAACACAACATTGTAAGCATAAATGCTTAGTGAGTTCCCCAAAATACCACACACAACACATATTAGCCACTCGAAGCTATAACTCTGTTTGACCCTCTGGTCAATGTGTCTCAGTGGGACCCTCCAGACCCATAACTCTGTGGGCCCTTTGGCCCTAACTCTGTGGACCTTCCGGTCCTAACTCTGTAAACTCTGTAACATACATAGCATAAATCACATAGAAATCTCATCATGCAAAAGCATACAAAAATACTCTGTCACATAACTCTAATTACCACTCTAGGTAAAGTATAGTGAGAAGACTCACCTCGGGTAACTCGGTAAATCTCGAACTCTGTAAATTCGGGTCTAGCCTCCGCCTAGTCATATGAAATAAACATTCTAAATCAATACATCTCTCAAGGCTAGACTATTCCTTCTCTTAGTACTCTTAGAAGGGTAAAAGACCATTTTACCCCTCTCATGGCTCAAAGACCCTAAAGTTGACCAAACCCTAAAAGTCAACAAAAGACAACCCTCCGGGTTACGCTGCACATACCAAACATGTACGTTGGGCGTACCCGGCGTCCTCACAGAAACGCGGTGCGCGACCCCTTAAGCCGCGCGTACTAGGATTACGCCTTGCGTAAATCCCAGTTTCAGACTCTAAGCTCTTGAGGTCTTAAATAGTTAAGACCCACGTCCAACTTCTAGATCTGACCATTTCTAAGCCTCTTAATCCATAAAGTTGGTGGCTTTAAGCCTTTGCATGGCTAGACAAGTCACTAATACCCATAACATTCCATTTCCTAACTCTAGAAAGCTCATAACTCAAGCATGACCTCATAACAACGACCAAGATGGAATCTTTATGGATCTATAACACAAATATCACTGAAATGGGACATATCTAGGTCCATGGAGTACATTACACTCATAAAGTCTCCACCTTTGGGACTTTTAACTCTAGAAATGGTCCATGCACTCATCAAACCAAATAAAGAGGAAAGTTTTGAACTTTATACCTCTAGATGAAGCTCCTTTCTCTATAGATCTCAGATCCAAACTTGCACTTCAAGCCCTAGCCTCCACAAGCTCTTCTCCTTCTTCTTCACTAAAACACCAAGACACTTTTAGCTCCAAAACACACACACTCAACCTAAGAACGATGGAAGGCTCTCTCTTAGGGTTTCGCTCACTGATATGGAGGCTGAGAAATGAGCCTTAGCATCCTTTAAATAGTGCACAAGCCAAACATTTAGGTTTTGCACCTGGACCCGTTACACCCAACGTAACCCTGGGTACACCCAACTTACCCAGGCGAGTCTGTGTCCAAATTAAGCGCATGAGCACGCACAGCGTACTCCCCAGTAAGCCCAGCGTACTCATTTGCTACAAGAACTCTCTAAAGGGACCAATCTTGACAACTTGAAAAATATGGAAAGGTTAAATTGCTTTACCTGAATTTCGGGATGTTACATGGCAGGGACCTAAATGTAAGTTTATTGGATGGGTTGATGAGGAAGGATGTGGACGATGTATTGGGATAATTCTAGGGTTGTTGAAGGCTAAGAACAAAGTTGAAGCTGAGAATCGGTTGCTGAAGATTATCATTATTTTAAGTTGGGTGTTCATAGGAATCATTATTCGCAAGTTGTAGTGCTTAAGAAGACCCAACTAGTATGCTATGTAGGATGTTTATGTCTTTTTTGAACTTATTTTGACTTCTATGATCCATGTAATTGGCTGTTGTATGTGAATTTGAAGTGTTTCTGGAATGTTTCTGGAATGTATTTTGATTAAGTGTTTGGGAATTTGATAAAATTTGGTTAAGTGTTTGATTAAGTGTTTCTGGAACTTATTTTGACTTTTATGATCCATGTATTTTGATTAAGTGTTTCTAGAACTTATATGGAAAAGTAAACACTACCAATTGACAAAAACAACCAATAACATATGCTAACAATTGACATAAACAATCAATAACACAAGTGGGATTTAATAAAGTGTAATTTAGTTTCCATACTTTCCATAACATAGTTTCATAGATCATCAAAATGATTAACCAAAAGAAACACAATTTACCCAAAAGTATTAACCATAAGGACACAGTTTTACCAAAAGGACACAGTTTAACCAAAAGAACTGATTAACCAAAAAAACATACTTTCACTAATGGATCAAGTCCCTTTCCCTCAACCAGCTTTTCCTTTTCCCTTACTAGAACCACCAGGACCACTAGGAGCACCAGGAGCACTAGATTTTTGTGTTGGAATAGTGTCCAAGGTCATTAACTATTGGTAATATTTCCAATAATAGCAGGGTCCTTTTGAATTGCCCTCAAGAGTAGAATAAATAAAGGGAAAATTAGTTTATTAATTACTATGGTTAATAATTAATTAGAAACTAATTGGAAATATATTTTGGGAATTAATTAACAGTTTAATAAATTAAAGGGTTGAATGTTCATTAATCGATAGTTGGTTAATCAGGAATGTTCCAGAACCTTATAGAATTAGAGTTGGATGAAAATCATTCTATCCCACATGGGAAAGGAGTGAAATTTCGTGGTTAGGCCTCCATCCCACATGGGAAGGAGTACTAAACCCTAGGAGGCATCCAAGGCTATAAATAGGGCCTTAGGGATTTCATTCCTCTTTGCGCCTTGGCTTTAACTATTCGTCAACCCTTCTTCCTCCTCCCTTAGGGACGATTTCTAACCCCTTTGGGTTTGTGAAATTGACCCTTCTCCTAGTTATTTTTATTCCAGTCTTTGGTGTCATTGGGTGTGATACCATTAGAGGGATTCTGGTTTGGGTCCTTTCATCCAGGCAACTTCATGGAGGTTCAAGATCTCAAGCATGGAGATCAAGGGATACATAAGAGGTATGTTTTCTTACTTATGTTTTAGTTTTCTAGGGTTGATGTAATTAGCATGAAGCCATAGATCCATAGGATGCATGTACACTTAGGTATATCGTTGTTTTGATTTTTCCGCTGCCTAGTTTTAGAGTGTATTTGAAGCGTAGAAAACCCAACATTTTTTCCCTTACAACTCCTTGCATTATGACCAATGTTGTTGCACTTTGAACAAGTGACCAACAGAAGGACTCTTGATGAACTATTATGTAACGCCCGTGTTTCTGGGCTTGCCATTTTTTTTAGCAATGTAATAGTCTAGGTTAACCTTTGTAACCCATTTGAAATAATAAGAATGTATTATTTGACTATTATGTGTCTTAATTGAATTAAGAATAAAAATAAGTGTCAAAATGAAATGTTAGATAAAGTCGATATCTATGGATAATGTTTTGATAGTTGAAACGAGGTTTCCGAATATATAAAGAATGCTGAAATCCGAGTTATAGCGAAGAAGTTATGACCTGTTGAAGTTTCGCGACAAAACCGGTGTGACACAGCGTGACGTAAATAGTGAATTTACGAAGAAGTGATATTTAGCCTTAGCCATCTAAACGAAATTCGTAGAGTTCGTTAAACCGAGAGCGTGCATAAAAAGATCGTCTAAATCTGACTTCGTATGAGGAAGTTATAATTTTTTGAAGTTTCAGCTTAGCTGTAGACAGCCCAAAAGTTCGAATTGGGATCGAGCGAGTTTTAGCCGAAAGAATCTAAACGAGAATCGAAGATCTCGTTGATAGTAGTGTGTTGGTGAAAAGACAGACGAAAACGGACGTCAGACGAAAAAGTTATGAATTTCTAACGAAGTTTTTCTGTCCCGGCCTACTAAAAATATATAATAAAAATAAAATTCAAAATTAGCCGACGGAGTCTAAATGAAAGTTGTAGAGTATGGTCTGACCTACACGTGGATATAAAGAACGTAAAAAACGGAGCTCGTATGCGAAAGTTACGCAATTTAGAAGTTTGACGAGTCAAATTACGCGTAGCATAATTTGAGTACGCCCAGCGTACTCGGATGAGTGCAACTTGCCTGACCAATACTCGAGTGCCACCAAATGATGCATGAAGTGACTTCAAAGTACGCCCAGCGTAACCAAGATTACGCCCAACGTACTTGGAGTTACGCCCAGCGTAATCCCAGACCCAGCAGCCTATAAATAGAAATCGAGATCAGCCGATTCTTTTGCCATTTTTCTTCCTTTCTCTCTAATTTTTGCATCGTTTTGCGTGCCAATTATATCCCGAAGCCACAGTATCATTCCCGAGTCCCGAAGTAAGTTCCGAAGTCCCGAAGATCCCGAGAAGTGAGATTCCCGAGCCAAAGCTCTGCCCGCGAGGAGCCCGGTTTTTGTGAAGATCTACCGAAGAATACTACTTCTACAAGTCGTAGTGTTGTCTGATCATCTTCTGATCAAGTAAGTGTGTAGTTACTTTCTTCTAACACATAATTATCTAGTATTTGATACGAAATATGTGTTGTGTGTATATTTTGTTGTTATATGTGTGAATGTATATTCACTTTCTTCTATCTCATAGATATGATTCATTATCTATGAAATACGTGTTATGTGTATGCGTCTCATTTGTTGTTTGGAATATGTATTGAATGAGAAGGCTATACAGGTTTTAAACTATGTATAAAAATATATATTTTTATCTACTAATATGTTTCACGACAAAACCGGTGTGGCACAGCGTGACGTAAATAGTGAATTTACGAAGAAGTGATATTTAGCCTTAGCCGTCTAAACGAAAGTCGTAGAGTTCTTTAAACCGAGAGCGTGCATCAAAAGATCGTCTAAATCTGACTTTGTATGAGGAAGTTATGATTTTTCGAAGTTTCAGCTTAGCTGTAGACAGCCCAAAAGTTGGAATTGAGATCGAGCGAGTTTTAGCCGAAAAAATCTAAACGAGAATCGAAGATCTCGTTGATAGTAGTGTGTTGGTGAAAAGACAGATGAAAACGGATGTTAGGCGAAGAAGTTATGAATTTCTAACGAAGTTTTTCTGTCCCGGCCTACTAAAAATATATAATAAAAATAATATCAAAATTAGCCGACGGAGTATAAAAGAAAGTTGTAGAGTATGGTCTGACCTACGTGTGGATATAAAGAACATCAAAAACAGAGCTCGTATGTGAAAGTTACGCAATTTAGAAGTTTGACGAGTCAAATTACGTCGAGCGTAATTTGAGTACGCCCAGCGTACTCGGATGAGTGCAACTTGCCTGACCAATACTCGAGTGCCACCAAATGACGCATGCAGTGAAGTCAAAGTACGCCCAGCGTACTTGGAGTTACACCCGGCGTAATCCCAGACCCGGCAGCCTATAAATAAAAACCGAGATCAGCCGATTTTCTTGCCATTTTTCTTCCTTTCTCTCTAAGTTTTGCATCATTTTGCGTGCCAATTATATCCCGAAGCCTCGGTATCATTCTTGAGTCCCGAAGCAAGTTCCCAAGTCCTGAAGATCCCGAGAAGTGAGATTCCCGAGCCGAAGCTTTGCCCACGAGGAGCCCAGTTTTTGTGAAGATCTTCCAGATCTACCGAAGAATACTACTTCTACAAGTCGCAGTGTTGTCCGATCATTTTCTGATCAAGTGAGTGTGTAGTTACCTTCTTCTAACGCATAATTATGAAGTATTTTATACGAAATATTTGTTGTGTGTACATTTTGTTGTTATATGTGTGAATGTATATTCACTTTCTTCTATCTCATAGATATGATTCATTCTCTATGAAATACGTGTTATGTGTATGTGTCTCATTTGTTGTTTGGAATATGTATTGAATGAGAATGCTATACAGGTTTTAAACTATGTATAAAAATATATATTTTTATCTACTAATACGTTGGGCAGAACATGGGTAGATAGTTGGTGTGTGATAAACAGATGAGAGGCCTCGATGTTGTTGTTGTTGATCTAGTTATTCAACAGAGTATGGATAACGACCACAGACTCTTTCTAGACAGTCCTGTGGAACGCTAGCAGGCTCATAACCTGTAGGTGTTGTGAACGATGTGTTCACCGGTGTACACTATCCCCCACATGGTTGCCTTTAGGATACTTATTATTGAGGAAGCCCCTCTGCAGTAATGTCCATCCCGATGAAAATCCTAGATTAGGTCCCATGAGATAGATGTTGTTTTAGGGACGTAAAGTGAGGATAACGGGAATGGGTAATCGGGTTATTGTTAGTTGGTAAAAATAAATATAATTATTTATTGCGGGTTGAAAATCCTATATGCTCACCAGGCTCCCAAGCGTGACCCACTCAGTTTATTTGTATTACAAGAAGTGGCGCAAGGGCATAAGATGGATGAATCATCAAATTGTTTTGTTTACAAGTCTGTATATGTATATATTTTTTGAATGACTTGTAATGTTATCATTTATGCTTTATGGTCTGTATCGGAACATGATATCCCGATTTTTGATTATGAAATGAAGTTATATTTCTTTATGAAATGTTTTGATAAAATAAATCTATTTTATCATGTTTTGTTTTTGGGAACAAATTTCGCAACTCTTTTAAATCAAAAGAATTTACTCTGAAAATGTTTAAAAAGCATAAATGAAACCGATCTTTTTTTGCCGAGATTTTGGGAATGTCACATATTACCCTTCACCATGTCATCAATTTCACAAGCTGATTTTCTGTGTTTCTTCTTTGGTCTACCTATTGTGACACGATTTTTAGGAGGAACCAAAGTTGTTGGACACTCAAACTTTTCCTACATGCTTCTCCCATTAATAGGCTCAATTTTGAATTAGTACATCTGTTTCCAAGTTTTTAGCCACTATACCTCATGCACCCAAGTTTCTGGTATTCCAACATCCTTACTATTCTTTCTTATCTCCCATATAGTAGCAACAACATGTTTGCATGGCATCCCAATGAGTTCCCATTTCGTGCAGGAGCATGTTTGTTGAACCACATCCACCGCGCACTGGTCCATCCAAGGGCCACTTACCTGATACTTACCATTTCCACAAAAAACAGATCTATAATATTCTGCCTTTTTTTATATTTTCCAAAGTCTACATAGTTTTAGGTGTCAAAGGAACAATACATTTCCCAATGGCCTTTTCTACATTCACAATCTTCTTCATTAGATATTCCCTAATGAACTCTAGGCTAGTTATAATTGGTTTATCACGGCCCTCGTTCAGTTTTCCATTGAATGTTTCACACAATTTATTAAGAATCACATCAGAATGTGCTCTCCCTGTCCAATCACATCACTTAAAGTCAATAATAAAAAACTGCATAAACCAGGAAAACATAAAGAATGTTACTAGAATGAAATGTTATACCAGTTAAATGGGACCTAGACCAGTGCTGGGGTGGTATCTTCCTAAGCCACTCATCACAATCCTTGTTCAATTTCTTTAGCTCTTCCATGCCTTTGTTAAACTGGTGTACATGTGTTACAGTTGCACATGTCCATAAGAGGTCTTCGAAAGTTTTACCCCTCCACTTCTTCCTCATGTTATCCCGAATGTGACGAACACAGTAACAATTTTCAGCCCAAGGAAACAAGGTTGCAATTGCATTTAGAATACCCTAACAATCATACATAGATTTTTTAGTAAACAATTTACAAATAAAGTAAAAAAATATTTGATTTTAGTACCTTTTGTCTCTCTGTTATAAAACTGAAATTAGAATTAGTATTCAAGCCAAGATCCTCCCCAAGACAACTCAAAAACCAAGTCCATGAATTGATGTTCTATGTTTCAACCACTGCATATGCCAATGGATATGTGCCATTACTACCATCCAGTCCCTGCATTTTTATGATAAATAACAATCATACATAGATTTTTACTTATTTTTATGTATAACAATAAGTAAAAGAACAAAAATTAAAACTTACCACAACTGAAAGAATTTGTCATGGAAATGGACCCTTCATGAAAGCACCATCAAAGCCAAGAAAATTCCTCTTTCCAGCTGCGAACCCTTTCTTTAAAGATCCTAAGCATATATAAATGCGTCTGAATGTCCTAGTTTCACTATGTGGATTTCCTTCGCATTCAACATCAACCCTAACAGTCATATCTGGGTTACGAGTTTGTAGCTCAACAATGTAATCTCTGAGTAAACTATACTGAGTAATGAAATCTCCTTGCACAAGGTTTAAAGCCTCAGATTTTTCCCTAAATGTTTTCATCCTAGAAAGATCTACCTTAAACCTCCAGTGTAGCTGTTCTTGAAAAGCCCTAATTGGAATAGTAGGGTTACTTTCAACCTGTTCAACAATGTTAGAAGAGAGGAATTTATACGTACATGCTTTCATTGTTCTAGTTTGAAGACATTTATGGACTTTGTTGTACGTTTTAACTGTCCAGTTGACATCTTTTTTCCATTTACTAGCTAATAAGACCCAAGGACATATTTCTTCTTCATCGTTGACTTCAACATTAGGCCCAAGCTTTGGTATTGTTCCCTTACAAACCCATCTCACTCTATTCTTGTCATTTTTTCAAGGGCCAACTCCCTTCTAATCTCTATGGCATGGAGTTTTACCTTATCCTTAAACTACTTTGCTGAACCAAATTATTGAAAAATATAGAAGGGTTCACTAACAAGTGCTTCATCATTCTCATGTGCCCTTTGAATTGCTCTTATTGACTTCTTTCTTTGACCATTAATCCCCTCATCTAATGATGAATCAGATGCTAAAGATTCAATGTTAATCACCTCTAAAGCTTCATCATGTGTGCCTTCATCAACCACAGTGTTAGACGACCCTCCAACCCATTCCACATCTTTGTCGATATTCATTTCAAAGTCTTGAATATCCACATTAATATAATCCAATATATTATCAATGTCCACAAAAAATTCACTATCACCACTTTCATCATTGTCACTCTCTAACTCACCAAACTTACCAAAGTCATTAGCATCATTAACCAAGTCATTCTCCATATGATCAGTGAGAGTAGCATCATTACCCAAATCATTCTCCATATGATCAGTGAGAGTAGCATCATTACCCAAATCCTTGTCCATATGACCAGTGGGTGTAGGATCATTACCCAATTCTTTCTCCATGTGATCCATGCCATCCTCCAAGTCAACAGCAGGTGTGTCATGCCACTCCAGGAACAATCTCTTTAAACAAGATGGAGGTTCAATAATCTCTATTATATGAACTTTACTGTGGGTTGGGGACATTAAATAGGTGTTCAAAGTAGTTTTTTCATGCTCTATATATACGTCAATTAACTTATGCTTAGCCACAAAACTCCCCAAATAACGAACATCTTCATCACTAGCTAAAGCGAATAAACCAAAATCTAAATCGCCAAAAGGCCTTTGAAAGTGATAGTAAAGTGGTTTCCCTACTGAAGCATACCCTAGGTCTTCCATCATCTCATCAATTTCATGAATGGAAAAGGTATCAGTGTCCAGTAAATCAACAAATGTTTGCTTCCCACGAATATACTTCCTTCCAGGAAAGCTTGTAAACTCACCTCCATGGTGCATTCTTATTGAAAACATTGTCGGATGTCCTGCTGTAGAGGAGAGAAAATTGTTTTTAGCTAACAAAATTAAACCTTTAACAGTCAATATCATTCAAACGAAAGTCAATCAAACATACCATAACTTTGATCAACGTCGATTTCAACCATTTCACCACGAATGCGCCATGAAACCATTGTAGTTCTTCGTTCTTGCAGTCGTTGCTCCTAGGGTTTTCACGTAAGGATTTTACACATAGCTGTGTGTTTTTTTTGTATACGATTGTGTTGTACAATGTAGAATACGATCGTTTAATTGACCGCATCGAATTCTTAAACTGGAGGTAGGATGAATAAGTAAAATGACGGAAATAACCCTCAACGTGCAAGGCACGTGGGGGTTTTAACTCCAAAATCAAACAGAAGGTTAGATGAGGGACCAGGCGTGCATTAAACCAAACTATTAAGGATTGGTAGGGTTAAAAAATGGAGTTAGGGACTAGGCGCGTAACAAACACCAAACCATAGGAACAATTTGTGTAATTTTTCCTATGATTTTTTTCTGTATTCAGGTTAAACATGTTAAGTTTTTGGAGTTTGGGTTAAACGTGATTGGAATTTTTGTATGTTTATGTCAAATTTAAACCAAAAATGCTCCTTATAATAATGTTGGAGCACCAACTGTCGGATGCCTCATCTCTCTAACAACAGTTTCTAATTCGCGAGTTAATTCTATTCATTTTCGGAGCACTCTAGCTTGAACGTTCCTTCTAAATTGCTTCTTATTTTCTTCTGTCTTCTAATTTGATAGTAATTTTGAATAGAACCGAATATTATTAGTTGGATGTTTGCATTATTGGCTTTTATATTCTCTTCGACAAAGAATTTTGAAGTGTTTGAAGTAGTTCTAAGTATTAAACAACTGACACATTCTTCAAACAAGAATCATTTGCTTATTATATTTAATCATTAAATACAAGTTATAAGTTATGGGATTTGATATAAGAAGACAATAATAAAAGATTAGATAACTAATCAAAGATTCGCACTCTTTTTTCTTGAATTATTCATCTTTGATAAAATAATGCCCCTTGAGTATTACTGTTATAAGTAGATGTCATCTATCAGCTTATTACTGTATTAGTGTGTGACAACTAGAAAATTTTGGGTCAAACCAAGTCTAAGGGGTCTTGTTATAAGTGTATCCACAATGTATATCTATGTGAATTTGATGCAATAATGTTTATTGAAAGCCAAGTGGCACCATGTGTATGATTAACTATAATTTACACGTGGAAATTCATGTTGAAATAAACCTTGAAAGGTCAATGTAAATCAAACAAGAATCAAATGGTTTTAACACAAAAACATGCATTCATGCCATGACCTGGAATTCTCGATTTTTAAGGCGCCACCTTTGTGATTTCTATTACTCAAGACCAAAAACACATCCATGGGATCACTACAAGACCAAAATCTCTAGTTTATGGCCCATTAAGGCCGGAAACTCTTCAATATAAGACCGAAATCATTTGTTTGTAACAATTTAGGACCGAAAATACCAAATAAGAGTGTGTACCAAGGGATTTCGGTCATGTATAGACCGAAATCACCTTCTTTATGGCCGAAAACTCAAAGGTGATCCATCCTAGAGTGATTCTAGTGGGATACAAAGGATAAGGTTTGACTTTAAGATGTGATATCTCACCCTATTTCCCATGCAAACTCGACAGTATCCCAAGCAAAATATACAACAAATAAACATATTACCCAACAGGTAACTAGGGAAAGGTCATATCAAATATCCTCCTTATAATGATCGAAATCACCAACCCAAAATCCCCATCCATTTCATCACTCTTTGCTAGAACTTCAAACCTTCTCAAAAGAAAGCCAATGCTTCCAAATACAAAATCCTTTAAGTGGGTTCTTAAACTTTGGTAAGTATTTCGTGATCTCCTAGTGATTTAATACATTTTCATGTCCATAGCATCATATTTACACACATTAAAATGTGTTAAAGCCTTAGGATATCACCTCCAAGGAAGTTTATCAACTCCACCCAAGAGTTTAGGCTTGGAAATCTTCTCATCATCACCTCCAAGGAAGTTCATCAACTCCATCCAAGAGTTTAGGCTTGGAAATCTTCTCATCATCACCTCAAACTACATATTTTGACACTAGGAAAGATTACGACTTTATATTTATATCAAAGATTATATAAATAGTATCAACAAACATATAAGATATAAGACAAACATATAAGATATAAGACAAACTATAATCAGTATATTTTAGGCTTGGAAATCTTCTCATCATCACCTCAAGCAACCCACGAAACCACTCAAGTTGAGTTCATACCCCAATATTTTCAAGCTTTTTCATGTTTTTAGGGGGGGGGGAATACAAGTAAAACTTTGCTATCACACAAATACTTACATGTTCGCATCTTGATGTTCAAAATAAGATATTATTTGCATAAGGTATAATTATCCCTACTTGTATACAATATTTGTGATATATTAGTTTTGGTATGCAAAGTTAACAAGAACATAACTCATTATATGCTACAAATATCATAAGGAAAAGCATGATTTGCAAAAACTACAAGGTGTTGACAACTTTTACTAAAAGATAGCTTTTCTAGAAAAAATGGTTACAATATAGTGATCTACTATTTTGGTGGCTTACAACCCAAGGACATTATATTTTGAGTACGTATTTTGACACTAGGCAAGATTACAACTTTATATTTATATAAAGATTATATAAATAGTATCAACAAACATATAAGAAAAACTATAATTGTTATAGTTTGGGAGTCATAAAACCACACTTTCATTTCAGAAGAACCATATAATTATTCAAAGGTATAATTATTTCATTTTACAAGAAGAATGAGTCATAGTTCACGTAAATCAGTTGATGCTCTTGTGAGACATTCTCTTCACCGTACCTACCTAGCTACACCTTAAGTCATGCATTATAACCAGAGTCTCCTTGAGGGAGTGCGAGATAGTTGTGTATAGATCTATACGGGATTGACAACCCCACACCTCAGTTGTTAGCTATAGTTAAACCGGAAAGTCTAGGGTGACAAATGTCTACCGGATCCGACGCCTGAAAAACGGCGTTCAGGCATATCAGTCATATTAGTATGGTTATAATAACTCACATAGGGATTAACAAAACTACTCGGTTACAGGCTAACTTACACTTCACTAGTTTTATAAGAAGATAAAACTGCATACTATTTTTGAGTACAACATTTCTTACATTTTTGGTCTTAGGGTTTAAGACTACAATTCACATTTAAGAAAATATTGGATTTTCTGTAAACATACACTATCATTTTTCAATAAATAGATACAAAGGAAATACTTACATTTTAGTCTTGAGTATGAAACTTACAACTTGTCTTTAAAGAAAGTATCAGATTTTCTAGAAGTATACAAAAATCATTTTACACAAAACCGTTACAAATCCTTCTCATACAAAATGTTTATGAACTCACAAACTTAATTGTTGACACTTTTCAAAATCACTTGTATTCTCAGGAAACCAGTAAACAGGTATTAAAACCATTTTGAGGGCAGGCGTTGTTGCATCATGAATTCTAATTTGCAGTTACTTGTATTTGACTTTTGAACAAACAACGTTTGTAAACATGTAATCTCAATGTATGATGTTTTGGGTTGCTATGATTCATTTATATCCAATTGTTATGATACTGTGAAATGACGTCATACACCCTCGGACGTTTTTGTCGTTCCGGTTCGGGGGTGTAACATAGTGTTCCTAAAACTTGGGTGTTGTTCATGCTTGTAAACAAGGATAAACAAGCTTATAGTTGCATTATGTTATCCTTATTGTGAATCTGGAATAAGCATAAAGTCATATAGTTCATACTTGTTCACTTTCTATAAGGAAGTTATGAAGTAACTAATTAACATATACATTACCGTATATTACCATTGAGTTCTAGGCTTATCTATATTATAAATTGGTTTTTCTTTCACGGATTTGTTTTGGAACATAATCACACATAAACAATGTTTCGAAAACAACCAATCTCATCTTCTGGTTACCTTAAAATTTGATGATATAAAAAACATTACAATCAATATCTGTAACATCTAACAATACGAATACAAAGATAATCATTAAAACAACTTATTTCAATGGAAACCTAATTTCACGTTTTCAAATGAGGTATGGAAAATTGATTATGATCAATTACACACAGAATTTCATACTTCAAATAAAAATAGGAAACTTGTTGAGTTGTTTCAATATTTGGGTTTTTAAGGCTTGGATTTCTCAGTTTCCAACGTACAGGTTCGTGGGAATCCTTCCAACGGAGGCAGCACGCGGTCCAGTTAAGTGTCACATTTGGTTCAGAGCACACACAAATATATTGATTCATAAAGCCAATTAGACGTTAATTATTGGGTCTTTAGCCTTTTGGACGTTAATTATTGGGCTGATGGATAGCACATCATATTTGTAAGGTAGCAAACCATGTTCTTCCATCGTAGGCATCTCTATTCTTATACTACTTAGGAATTTTTGAAGGGTAGCACAGGCTACCCTAGGCTACCACATAGATCCTCCCCTGGTCATGTGTATCAGTGTTGAAAGTTGACGACACAACTGTCCATCGATCATCATCCGCTCTATACTCTAGCAGCAATGAGATCCATATCGTGATGTGCTACTAATTAATTTTTTTTGTAGTAAAGTATGTATTATTATTAGAAGTGTAGTATGTAATAAGCAAATAATTAGATTACTTACATCACATGACAATCATCTTCCATGACTATCCGCATATAATTGTGTCCAAAACTCAATCGTAGCAAAGATGGTCAAATAAGTGTGACCAAACAACAGCGAACCATCCCGTTCTTTATATGCATTGTGTACGGTAGGAACTAAAAGATTGTATAATGATGTTGGTTGTTGGCATGTAACACATTTCCTCTTGATTTATATCCATGGCGACTTATACCATATCGACATAACTTTTTGGCATTTAGAACGCCTAAGAGGTGCTTGCGCCGGTGTTTTGTATTCATCTTGAAAAATCTCTATTACATCCGATGAGTGAATAACCAGAGACAGACATTCAGCGGCTGTTCAGGGCCGTCATTCAGCAACTGTTCAAGGCCGACATTCAACGGAGTTTCGGGGGTGCTTAAGACATAATCATGCTCACATAACTCATTGTCATTATAGTATCCATATACGGTTCAATAATGTATACTTGTAAACGATGCAAAAACATAACAACCATAAACGATGTAATAATTAAAAATGTACCTCTATCCCCTTCGAGGTACCAATATCGTCTCCGAGACTCTTATTGATAAGTTTTAGAACCATGGTTAAAGTAGCCTCGTGCTATGCTAAACGCTCCTCCTGAGACCGCAACTGCTCGTGACATTCACGGACCTCATTTTTCAATTGACCGACATCGCTCTGCAAGTCACCAATCATTTGGTCATTATGGGTTGATGGGTCAATGGCCATCGGTGGTGGTGGTGGCGGGTGAGATAGATCATCTATTTGTGCCTTCTTTTCTCGACGCTCATTGGCAGGGGAGTTTTTAGGTGATGGTGTTAGGGAAGGTGCCCTATGAACTTCAGTGTCGGGAAAATCAGGGCAATCAATCCACGTCCAGCTAACAATCCACCATTCAACACACATCTCACCTTCCGTCGGCTCTAACTTTTGCACGAGTTTATTACCATTCTAACAAAATTATAAAAGTATAAATAAACATAAATTATAAAATAAATAAATATTTAAATAATAAAGTAACCATACGTTGTCGACTTGTAAAAACTGGTTGCAGTGAGTCTTTTGCAACGACCTTAGTTTTGACCATGCAACAGCCCGATGGATCACATTCTATTGTTTGGTACCAAACAAACTGATAATCGGAAAAGTATCAAGAATACATATATGAATGTTAGAAAACAAATAAATAAAAAATATTTCCAATGTTAGCAAACAAAAATAAATAATAAAATTTTCATCATATACTTACCTTAGAAGCGTATAAAAACCCATGTAGGGTGTAGGTCAATTTTTAAAGTTCGTTCTCTTTCGGTTCTTCTGGATGTATAATCTTGTCAACCTTATCGAATACAGTATATAGTTGATTGTACAATTGATCTCAAATTATCCTCCTCCATGGATATATGCCACATAAAAAATTAGTTAACAATTAAATTTCTAAAAAATATTAGTAACGATAGGCAATTTAATTCATTAGTATTTATAAAATAGATGGCATTATACTTGTTGAATTCATTAAGGTTGGATATCAAAGCGAAATACTCTTCTGTAACGGGTTGTTTAGCCAACCGCCCATTGAAACCTTTCTCTAACAGATATAGAAGACATACATATAGTGTATCCTCGTCCGATAACTCATTAAGTGAATGTTTAAACACATCCATAACATGGTATAATTTGACCGAGACATTCTTTGGGACCATAGGAAAGGCACGGGAATGGAAGGATACATGGGATGTAGAAGCAGGAAAATAGTCACCAAATTGGAAGCCCATGATGAGACAAAATTCTTTCTTCCTGAAAAACAACTCGTAACCCCCAATCTCAAAAACCATTTCCTCTACTTGGCTTCGAGGTCCGGTGACAACTTCGTGGCAAAGACGTAATGTAGAAGCAAATGATCCTCATCTACATTAATTAGGAATGTCTAACCACCTCCTGAAACATGTATTCTGGAACATAGTCTCGCATTCAGGTCTGTTTCTGAATGTCGCAAGAATTTCCTTAACGATTTTGGGTTTACACAAGAGTGTAATTGATGCATCAAAAACAATGCTGTACTGCACAAATAAAAAATGTTTTATCACTTCGATATAAAATGGAAATAACCAATATTCCGGACCAGTTCTAGACATGTTCTTCATGTTCCGGACGAGTTCATCGTGTTCCATAACAATTTCTGGAATGAAATTTTAAGATTTGGACCACGACATTTTGATGTAAATCAAAAATACCAAAACATCTAAACTACTTTTCATTTAGTGCTACAACAATGACATCTTTAATTTAAATTTTAAAACGTTTTCAGTTCATTCTGGAGGTGGTCTACGAATTCCGAAACAGTAAGCAACAATAGAAAAAGAGGAACCTTAAACAAAAAAAGAAAAAACGAAGAACATACCCGTAAAATAACGGGGTCGTAGTGTCCGTCTTCCATGTCGGAGATGGGTGTCGATGCGTGTCGGATATGTGAGTTGCTTGTCGGAATTGAGTCAGAACGTCGTAATCGGTTCGCAACGTCAGAATTGGAATGCGCCTTTCCGGAATGATATCACCGCCTCAAATTATATTCCGGATTTTGAAATTCAAAATATTTATCCAGAACATATACGGTTGCTCTGAAATAGACATTATGGATCTAATGAAATGGGTCAGGCCACCCGAAAAATAATCCGGAATTCGTTCTGGAATGACCCATTTCGGAATATGTTGTTATTTTGCAAAAAATGTTATATTAAAAATAATAATAATAATAATAATTAGATTACTCAATTTCCCTTTTTTGTTACATATAAGATATGGATTAAACATAAAATGACAAGAAAATTAAGATAGACTAGCTTGTTAACTATCATAAGATGATGAGTTACTTAGAATCTAATAGAGTCCATGGGTTAACGACTTAACGTGTAACATCTTGAAATTCAAATCATGGATATGTATGCCATTCAAATCATGGATATGTATGCCAAAAATATAAGGATAACATTTACCTAGTTAACATAAGAGGGTTAGATTAACCCTAGCTGATGCCACCGTCATGCTCTTGGCTCACTTTCCCTCTCAAACTCTTTCTCCCTCTTGGTCTATCTCTCTCTTGATTTTGGCATTCTCCCTTAATATAGAGTTAGGGTTTTTGGTCACCATAAAAAGGAAGGGTTGTATCTTTTAAGCTTTATTTATTACTGTAGGGTGTGACTACATTAGGCGGGTAATGTTTTGGACACCCATCCATCCAAGTTATATCTATGTTTTTAGGTTTAGCGTTCAATTTTATTTATTTTTATGAAATTTCAAAGGACGTATTTTGTATATCTAATTATCTATGTAAATGACCATAGGTCCACCCTTAGTGTCCACCTCATATTTTAGGCATTTTTTTTAGGGATAATGACTTAAAATGGTAACATATTCTTTGATTTGTACACATTAAGTCACTGAATTTTTTTTTGTCCACATTTTCTCATTGAACTTGTTGAACTGTTCAAAAAACTGTTGGCGAGAGCTGGATAAGCTCTAATTTTCTAGATAATTATCAACCGGTTGTATTTCCTTGTTTGTAGCATATAGATTAGAAGTTTGTTATTTTGTATCTGTATAAATCCTTGTACTCTGTTTATTTATCATATATTGAAAATCTGGAAACCCTTTTCCTCCATACGTATTCTCTCAAGCTAACATGGTATCAGAGCAAATCATGTTAAAGTCTTGTAACAGATCGAAGCAATGGTGGAATCAGAAACTGGAGGTGGATCTGGTTCGAATGCACCAGTCGTTGTACAAAACATTCAAGATGCACCATTCCCTTCTGGTGTCATTCTTGACGAAAATAATTATCCTTTGTGGTCTCAGTTAATGGAGATGCGCATAGGAGCTCGTAACAAATCCGGTTTTCTTACTGGATCCTCGGTTAAACCAACAACGAATGAGAAACTTATCGAATCATGGACCACGGATAACAACAAAGTGAAAAGTTGGCTCATTGATTCAATGAGTCCAACCCTAATGCGAACATTCATCCGACTGAAAACGGCGGCTGAAATCTGGAGTGCTGTATCGAAAACCTTTTATGACGGGACAGATGAGACCCAACTCTTTGAACTAAACCGTAAATCCTTCAGCACTCGCCAGAACGGAAGACCTTTAGCAACTTACTACAATGAATTGGTTAGTCTCTTTCAAGAGATTGACATACGTATGAATGATGAATCTGATAATGTTGAGGCAGCGGTGACGGTAAACAAGGCGCTGTCAAGATTCAGGGACCACATCTTTCTTGCTGGCTTGGATCCCGAGTTTAACCAGGTTCGGAGCGAATCTCTTAGAAAGGACCCTCCTCTTAGCCTTGAGTCTTGCTATGCATATATTTGGAAGGATCGGAATCAAAGGAGTGCAATGGAGGTTGTACCCGTTGACCCCGATAGCATGGTCCATGCTGCAACCCGTAACAGACCCTTCAAGAATAAAGGTCCAAACGAAAAAGGCGGAAACAATTTCACATGCACTCACTGTAGAGAGACAGGCCACTCAAAATTAAGGTGTTACGAGATCATCGGTTATCCCGACTGGTGGGATTTTTCGAAGAAACCAAGGAAGAAGGTCAGGCAAGGACTAGCAGCGGCTGCACCTTCCTCTTCCAATAGTGAAGGTGCTTTGGTGGCAGCCCATACGTTCACAAATTCTGGTAAGTCTTATCCTAACCACACAAAAACTAGTAGCTGGTTAATTGATACGGGAGCCACCGATCATATGACAAACGATCCTAGTATCTTAACCACATCTTGTACACCAAAACAATCGAAAATTTATATAGCTAATGGAGATGTCGAAAGTGTAACTGCTGAGGGAACAGTAAAGGTCTCTAAATCCATGTAATTAGACTCCGTACTTGTTGTTCCCTCCCTATCAACCAATTTACTTTCAGTTAGCCAAGTTACTGAAGCTCTAAAATGCTATGTTATCTTCTGGCCAAATGATTGTGTGTTTCAGGACATGGTGACACATCAGATTCGTGGCTATGGTACTAGGAGGGGGAGACTCTATTATTTGGAAGAAGATTGTAGGAGTCAAGTGAATCACGTGGGAGTAGTAGAAGCAAATAAGTCCATGATTGTGCTATGGCACCGTCGTCTTGGACATCTTTCTTTTGAGTATCTTAGGAAATTAAAACCCAATTTGTTTTTGAATGTATCGAACAATTGTTTTAATTGTGATATATGTGAACTTTCAAAAAATAAAAGAATATCCTATAGTCCTAGTACTCATAAAGTTACAATGCCTTTTATGGTAATTCACTCCGATGTGTGGGGGCCGGCACCAATTGCTACTCCTAATGGTGCACGCTATTTTGTTACTTTCATAGATGAATGCACACGTATGCTATGGGTATCACTTCTCAAACACAAAGGAGAAGTTTTTAATGCATTTGTAGAATTATATAATCATGTGAAAACGGAGTACAGGAGGGATATTCAAACTCTCCAATCGGATAATGGTGGGGAATACGTGAGCCTTGATATGAAAAACTTTTGCAAACAAAACTCAATCTACCATCAAACTTCATGTGCAAAAACACCACAGCAAAACGGGTTAGCTGAACGGCGAAACAAATCTATACTAGAGATAGTACGTGCCTCACTCTTTGACATGAAAGTTCCTAGGAATTTTTGGGGAGAGGCGGTCCGATTTGCTGCCTACATTATGAACCGCACACCCTCGAGGGTGATCCAATTCGATACCCCTCTTAAAAGGCTTCATAATCTGCTAGAAACGGAACCAAAACTGAATTTGGAGCCACGTATCTTTGGGTGTACTGCATTTGTTCATCAAAACTCCGGTAAGCTTGAACCACGAGCTGCTTGATGCATGTTCATAATGCGGAATACAAGAAATGTTATAGATGCCTTGATCCCGACAATGGGAAAGTGTATGTGACCCGTGATGTCTCATTCCACGAGATGGTACCGTATTTCTCGAATGAGGTATCACTTCAAGGGGAGAGAAATAGTGATGAAGTGATCTCGAATAAGACACAAAACTCTAATTCTAGTAATGATGATGACGAATTTGTATGTGTAACTGAACAGATACCACCGACACAAATGTTTGATGAATCAGTTGTGGAAACGAATCCTTTTCAAGGATTCGATGAAGGTTTTGAGACAGAGACGGAGGAAGGGAATGATACCGATGATGTCGTTTTTACAGATGTATCCAGCGATACAAACAATGGTAACAATAATATAATTGGCTCTGTTTTACAGGCACATGAGCAAGAACCGGAGGCACATGAGCAAGAACCGGAGGCGAGATTCGATGAAGGTTTTGAGACAGAGACGAAGGAAGGGAATGATACCGATGATGTCGTTTTTACAGATGTATCCAGCGATACAAACAATGGTAACAATAATATAATTGGCTCTGTTTTACAGGCACATGAGCAAGAACCGGAGGCGAGTGTAATACCTGATGGAGACGGCGATAACACTCAAAGACTCCCAGCACGAAGTACACGTGGAAAACCAAACAAAATGTATGAACCAGACCCAAAGGCAAAAAAGAAATACTCGATCTCAAATTATGTTTCTCAACATAGGCTCGCGGAAGCACATGCTTGTTTGGTAGATAATTTGGCAAGCACCACTGTTCCGGAAAATATTGAAGAAGCTTTAAAAGATGAGGGGTGGAGACAAGCAGTGAATGAAGAGATGAAAGCACTTCAAATGAACCAAACATGGGATCTAGTAACTCTTCCTCATGGAAAAAGGACGGTAGGGTGTAGATGGGGTTTCACTGTGAAATTGGACTCGAATGGGAATGTGGTAAAACTCAAAGCTAGGTTGGTGGCGAAAGGGTATACACTGAAGTATGGAATCGATTATGGAGATACGTTTGCACCGGTGGCAAAGATGAACACAATTAGAATTCTCATTTCACTTGCGGTAAATGAAGATTGGCCGTTAAAGCAGTTTGATGTAAAGAACGCCTTCTTAAATGGCTATCTTGAAGAAGAAGTTTACATGGACCCTCCTCCGGGTGTTGATAGTCATGGAAAGGTGTGTAAGCTGAAGAAGGCCTTGTATGGGTTAAAACAATCACCGCGAGCATGGTTCGGACGGTTCTCTACCTTTATGAAGAAGATAGGTTATAGACAAAGTGATGCAGATCACACTTTGTTTATAAAGACCAACCTCGGGAAAGTGACGGCCCTAATCGTTTACGTGGACGATATGGTAGTAACAGGAAATGATAAAGAAGAAATTGAAAGGCTTCAGAAGATCTTGGCCATTGAATTTGAACTAAAGGACCTTAGAAGTTTGAAATACTTCTTAGGTATTGAAGTAGCAAGGTCTAAAAATGGAATATCAATGAATCAAAGGAAGTTTATTTTGGATCTTTTAACAGAAACCAGGATGTTGCATTGTAAACCCATTGATACGCCTATTGAAGTGAATCATCACTTAGAGATGGTTCCTGATCAAGTGCCTGTTAACAAAGACTGTTATCAAAAGTTGGTAGGGGAGTTGATCTACTTATCTCACACACGACCTGACATAGCTTATGCTGTGTCAGTTGTAAGTAGGTTTATGCATGCTCCAAGTGAGAAACATATGCAGGGTATTTTTCGAATCTTAAGATACCTAAACTCATCTCCTGGTAGGGGGTTATTCTTTGGAAAACATCAAGACCATAATGTAAGTGGTTTTACAGCTGCTGATTGGGCTGGCGATCGTAGTGATGGAAAGTCCACTTCTGGATATTTTACATTCGTTGGAGGAAATTTAGTGACCTGGAGAAGTAAGAAACAAAAGGTTGCCTCTAGGTCTAGTGCAGAAGCTGAGTTCAGAGGAATGGTTCATGACACTTGTGAACTTTTGTGGATTAAACGCATCTTAAGGGATCTAGGAGTGTCTCTAAGGGCTCCAATGAAGTTGTATTGTGATAATGAATCAGCGGTGAAGATTGCTAATAATCCAGTTCAACATGATAGAACTAAGCATGTGGAAATTGACAGACATTTCATCAAAGATCACTTGGAACGTAAGACAGTAGAACTTCCACATGTAGGATCGGAAGATCAACTTGCAGACATGTTGACCAAAGCAGTGTGTGGAAGGATTTTTCGTAGCTCTCTTGACAAGTTGGGAATGGTAGATATCCATTCTCCACCTTGAGGGGGAGTGTTGGCGAGAGCTGGATAAGCTCTAATTTTCTAGATAATTATCAACCGGTTGTATTTCCTTGTTTGTAGCATATAGATTAGAAGTTTGTTATTTTGTATCTGTATAAATCCTTGTACTCTGTTTATTTATCATATATTGAAAATCTGGAAACCCTTTTCCTCCATACGTATTCTCTCAAGCTCTCAAAAACATCCTTATGACCTGCTATTGGAGGTTTACCCGGTTTCCGGCGTATTTGACAGCTCCGCTCATCTTCTCCGACGTTCCTAATTTTTTCGCGCGAACTCAAAAACTCTGACATTCATGATTTTCCATCAGATCATTGTTCATCGTCTTCAACCTCCAACCATAGTGTTCTTAAGCAAACCTGAAACAATTTCTTGAGCCTAGGATCGTGTTCTTATCTAACCCACATATACACATACTCAAATCTGATAAATCATTTATAGAAAATCTGTCAAAAAACGAAATGATACACACATCCAGATATGGGTTTGTGTTCTGAACAAACACATACACTCAAATATAAAGAAGCGCTCAAGAACACGATGAGCAACCTGTTAAGAGTCGTTTGACCAGTGTGAGAGATAGGGAGACTCTTACCATTTCCTAAGACAATTTCATTTGGCCCTCCGTATTCTGAAAGGGTATGGAACGATGCAGGGTTAGATGCAACATGGTGAGAGGCACCACTGTCGAACATCCATGGTGGTGGTTGTGTTGATTGAGGTGAGGAAGTGTTAACCATGGGGTTGGAAGAGGAATGCACAAATATAGTGATGTTGTTTTCCTTCAGAAAACGTACCAATTTCCTGCAATCTTTAGTGTCATGGCCAGGAATATTGCAGTATTAGCAGTAGGAGTTGTTTCTGGTTCCACGGTTGTTATAGTTGATGTTGTAGGTGCCACCAGTTTACCCTTGAAAACGATTTTGCCTTGGACCAGAGGTATTGTTGTACCTGTTTGAGCTGTGATTGTCATTGCCTGACTTAGGTGGATAACGATTTGAGTACTTTTGTGTGGTGTTGACAGTGGTAATGGGAGGTATTGGGTGGGTTTCTTTTAATGTACGTTCATGGTCAACCAACTTGTCAAATAAGTCTGGGAATGTAATTGGGGTATCTTTGAATTTTAGGGCAGAGGAGATATGGGTGTAGTCATCACCTAATTGTCCTAAGATGTGAACAATTAGATCTTCTTCATCAATAGGACTCTGTGCAAGAGCTAATTCATCTGCAATTGTCTTCCTGTCATGAAGAAAGTCAGCAACAGGACGTGTACCTTTGGGATTGTTGGCGAGCCTTGATTTTAAGGAGATAATACGTGACATGGAAACGCTTGCGTAGCTTTCTGTCAGACACTTGAAGGCTTGACGAGAGGTGTCTGTAGAGGACAAGATTGGCTGAATGGTGTCTGAGCAACTTCCAAGGAGAGCACTAAGGAGAATTTGGTCTTGGCGGTGCCAGGTAAGGTACTCTGGATTGGGTTTTGTAGCGTCAAAGGATAGCTTTTTTGATGGGGCTTTGGTCGATCCATCAACATATTTGTCAATCCCTAATCCAATTAGGGTAGCGAGCACCTATTTTCTCAAGACAAGGAAGTTGTTTGGGGTGAGTTTAATTGGAAAATGGGAGTGGGCTGTTACTTCAACAATTTTCGACATGGAGAATTTGGTTATGAACAAAAATAATAGAAAAAAAAATGTCAGATCGAAGAACTCAGAGGAGCCGTTTAGGGCTCTGATACCATGTTAAGACATAGAGAGTTGTTGTAGAAGCTGTATTTTTATTCACATATTATCGTGCCTTATATTGACAAAGTACATAGTTGGAATGAGCGCAATTACAGGATTAATTGAAGGAAACAATTCTAGGTATTTTTACTTTATAAATGGGCTGAAGTTACCCAGTGGGCTTGGTATCTCTAATACAACCCTGATAAACTAGATAAAGATCTGAAACACAATATGAACAAATCCATTCGAAAAACTCTAGATTTCGAGTTTATTTTAGAAGAATTCATCTGGAAGTGATTTCCAACACACACATGCTTGTTTTTTTAGATCCGACATACACTCCATGGATGAAATCGATTTGAAGGTCAGATCTGGAAAATGGGTTTGAAGCTACATCGTGTTTTGAAATCTGAGTGTTGTTCCATATATGATGTTCATCATCTTCAAACTCCAACTCGTATCTGATGTTTATTGTCTTCAACCCAAATCTGATGCTCGAACCTTCCCTTGAAAACCTTCAAACATGGTGTGTTCATCGATTTTCAATAAGGTGTTCGTCTTCATCATATTCATCTTCTTCCCCCCCCCCCCCCCCCCCCCCCCAAAAAAAAAAAAAAAAGAGCTCCAGAAGTGTTCAAATCTGAAATCAAATGATGTTTAAGGTTTGTAGCGATTTTTAGATCTCTTCATTCAAGTTTAAACCCAGATCTCTTCATTCGATTTTCAGATCTCCAAACATCTTCGTTTGATTTTCTGATCAAAAAACCTCTTTGTTCTTGTTTTGATTTATGAACCCAAAACTCAAATAAAAAACACACACACACACATTAACTTAAATCTGAAATCGAGTTCAAGAAATCGAGCTTTAGGATTTCTAATAGTGTTAAATCTGGGTTTCTGATGGTTTTCATGTTCAACTTCACAGCCCCTTCATCTTCATAGCCCTCTTCTTTTGAAATCGAAATATGAGTTCTTGGGTTCTTGTAACCAAGAACACCATATCTGTTATGGTCTTTTTCATTCTTAAAAACCCACGAATTTGAAACCTTTCAAACTTGTTGGTTTCTGGAGATGACAAAGTTGCCGAAAAAATTAATGTTTGGCCGGAAAAGATGATCGGACTCTCGCCGGAACTCACAAGAACGCCGGAAAACCAGCTACACCTCCTATAGCAAGTCACAAGGATATTTTTTGAACAGTTCAACAAATTCAATGGTAAAATATGAAAAAAAAAAAAAAAAAAAAAAAAAAAAAAAAAACTTAGTGACTAAATCTATACAAATCGGAAAATATGTTACCCTTTTAAGTCATTATCCCTTTTTTATATAAGATGGACATCTTTTAGTTTTGGTTATGGATTTGCAGTGGTTTAGAGCACTATAATTTTGTAACTTCAGTTGGATAAAATATATGGTTGTTTAAAGTTGGACTTCTTTGCCACACATTTTGTTGTTCCAACTTAGTTATTCTGTTTCTCGTAACATTTTTTGTTACATTAACAAGAAGTCTTTAATGAATATATCATCGTAGATTCAGGCGATATAATAAAACTTTAGTAACAATCTTGAATATAACAAAATTGTTACATTACAAACTCAAGTGGTGCGGTTTTTGGCCAAAATCGAATAGAAAACCGCAACTTCGGTTTTTTGAAGTTTAGAAACCACACCGTTCGGTTTTTACAGTTTTTTTCGGTTCGGTTTTTTTTTTTTTTTTTTTTGCGGTTTTTTGTCATTTTTTTGTTTCGCCTTTTTACTAAAACTCACGTAAATCAACGAGTTACTTTGATTCAGATCAAGAGTGCTAATCATTTATTGAGAAACTTTATATAGAGATAAGGAGTGTCAGATGTTTCATCCTGAGCAATGTGAGACTCCTAAAAAATATGGGTTAAAAGTCATAGACTTAACTCTCTTATATAAAAGGTGATAATGATGAATGTTTTATCTCATTGAACCTACTGCCACATTATTTTTTCTCTTCTATTTTTCTTCATTTTTCCGAACCCACAACACACGGGAACCCTATCTTTTTGAACTCACTCAACCCACTCAATTAAAAAAAATACAAAACAATCAAATGTAAAATCTTAATTAGCAATAGGGTTATCGGCGGTACCACTCCCTCTTCAACGAGTGGGTTGATTGGTTTCACTAACCCACTTCATCATCTCTTTCTTATTTTTTTTTATACCATGTGTTTTAAAACTTGTACCTTAATTGTTTTGTATTTTTTTAAGTTGAGTGGGTTCAAAAAGATAGGATTTCCGTGTGTTGTCGGTTGAGAAAGATTAAGAAAAAAAAAAAAAAGAGACAAAAATCGATGTGGGTGTGGGTTCGATGGGTTGGAAGGGAATCGTTCCAATTATATAGCGATAGCAAACATAAAAAATAAATCGTTGAAATGACAAGACAAAAAGACTTATCGACTCAACGAATGAAGTTGAGAAACCATGGTGTACTCGCGTAACATTTATTGTGGATTTGAAATATCATAAAAAGTCATTGTTAGTAAACTTTTGCTTGAATATACAACACACGGTTTAATAATATTCCTACATCCATAATTTTTACTACTATTCTTTACCTTTTTAACTATCACAACATTTTGCTTCCGACATTTAGGCCAAGGTGCAGCTTTCATGAAGTCGTTTTCCTGTTTACCATTAAAAATGGAGTTTATATCTATACTAAAAGAAGTAACTTCACTAAAAATAGGAAATAAAAAATATTCAAGGTAGGCATACCATGTGCATGAGTTGAGTGTTAATTTGTTTTAATACTAGCATTAGTTGTTATGCAACACTCATGGCCAAATTCGGTTAGTTGTTTCATTAAAGCAACTACTGTAAGCGTGATTATAATCACATCGGGGAAGAAAAAAAAGCATAGTATCTTTGTATTACAAAGAGCAAAACCGAACCGCAAACCGAAAAAAACGCATAAACTGAAACTGAAAAATCGAAACCGAAAATAAAAACTGACAGTGCGGTTAACCATAAAAAACCGAACCGCAACGCATATATATATATATATATATATATATATATATATATATATATATATATATATATATATATATATAGAGAGAGAGAGAGAGAGAGAGAGAGAGTACAATTGAGAAAAAAAAAAGGTTGAGAATGAGGGAAAACATAGTCTTTTTCGTTTTTTTTAATTTTTAAGAAGCTAATTTTATCGAAAATTTATTTTAAATATATTAAAATTCATGATTTTTTATTCTCTACAAATAGACATCCATATTGATATAGTTTTAAAATAAAATAATTTTTTTTTATATTGTAACATCCCGAAATATCAAGAGTAGAGTTGAAGGGCTAAAAGAGTAAGTTGTGAAAGAGTGACTCGGCGAGTCCATGGATGGACTCGGCGAGTAGAGTCGCGACTGGGTTGAGTGCTAAGTAGCCGACTCGGCGAGTCGGTAAAGAGGACTCGGCGAGTAGGCGCTGATTTGAGAAAACCCTAATTCTCGGGGTTGAGCCCTATATAAAGAACATTATGTTTTCCTCCCAGCCTCTTTATCACCCCCTTGAGCCCCAGAAAACCCTAAATCCCGGAGAAGCACCATTGTTGAGTGGATTGGAGCTTGGAGAAGTAATTGTTGAAGGAATTTTGGGAGATTGAAGGCTTGGAGCAAGGGGCTTTGCTTGGGTTCAAATTACATTGCAGTTGGGGCATCTCTTGGAGGTAATATCTCGTTCTTGGGTTCTTGTTATGTTGTTTCTTCATTTTGGGGTTTGTGGGAACTTGTCTACGGATGTAATTGGAAGTCTACAGGTTAGATCTGAGGTTGCTACCTCAGATCTGGAATGGAGAAGGATCAGAGAGCATGAAAGTCCCTGTGTTGGAGTGTTTTGTGGAGCCATCATGTCCCCAAACCCTAGCCCAATGTGCTAATGGCCTAGATCTGTTTGTATTCACGTAAAGTTTGCCACTTTACGTGATGAATGAGTGGTAGGAGGCTAGATCTATGTTTTGGAGCAATTGCATGGCCTGGAATGCTTCTGAATGGATTCAGACCGGTGGTACTCGACGAGTCACATGAGTGTACTCGACGAGTTGCTTGAAGATGAGCTGGGACTCGGCGAGTTGGAAGAACAACTCGGCGAGTTGGATGAAGATGGCCTGGAACTCGGCGAGTTGTATGAACAACTCGGCGAGTAGGTTGAAGATAGCCTTAGACTCGGCGAGTCAGTTGTTGGACTCGGCGAGTCTTGTCGAAAAGTCCCAATATCTTCCGGTCGAGTCGAGAATCGGTGAGTCAAGGGATGACTCGGTGAGTTGTGTGCGAGTGGACTTAGAGTTGTTGGACTCGGCGAGTCTCGAGGTGACTCGGCGAGTTAGGTCGCGGATTGAGTGAAGCTCTGATTATGGGAACTCGGCGAGTCATAGGGTTGACTCGGCGAGTAGGGTCAGTCAGGGGTTGACTTTGACTGAGGACTTGATTTTGATCAAGGGTTGACCGTTGACTTTTAGGGTTTAGTCAGCGATGTGGCCTTTGGGCCAAGAGAGGGGAAAAATAGTCTTTTACCCTTAAGAGGGTGCCATGAGAGGATTGATTCTAGTCTCGAGAGTTATATTCATGAGAGTATTTGCCTTACGTGTTAGGCGGTGGCGAGTTCGAGATTTAAGTGTGGGGATATCTGCTTTCTGCTTGCCAGGTGAGTCTTCTCACTATACTTTACCTTGAGTAGGTAACCAGAGTTATGTGACAGAGTATTTGTATGCTATGTATGTTATGTGTTGTACTGCATTATTTCTATGTGATTTATGCTGTGCATGTTTTCAGAGCTGGAACCAGAGGGTTCCTAGAGTTAGAACCGGAGGGTTCACAGAGTTAGAACCAGAGGGTTCACAGAGCAGGGTCCACGGACCCACAGAGTTATAGCCTCGAGTGGCTAATGTGTGTTGTGTGCGGTATTTTGGGGAACTCACTAAGCTTTGTGCTTACAGTGTTTTGTTTTATGTTATGTTGCAGGTTTCTTTCAGTATCACGGGACGACACCGGCTTGATTGTACACACCAGAGAAAGAGTCATGTTTGAGGATCCTGGTTCTCTAAACAATTGAAATGGAGTCATGTTTTTTTTGTAACTCGATTATGAATGAGATTTTAAACAAGTGTTTCTAAGAATTAAACGATTATTTTTAAATGAAAAATTGTTTGAAATTTTCGGTGTTGCAAGTTGGTATCAGAGCCTTGGTTTGAGGGATTCGGATGCGCCTTTGGGTAATTCTGGACTCAAACTGAGGAAGTAAGAAAAGTTTTCAAAGAAATAATTTTCTAAGGCGAATAAGAGTTCAAAGAGAAAACGAGAAAGAACAGTGTGTACAATCAGCCAGAGCCCGAACGGTGATTTCCCAAAATACCCTTACTTTTGTGTTATGAGATATTTATGATGCACTTTATGAGATATTATTGCATGTTAGAGACAAGCTAGGTATTCCATGTATTAGGACTAGAGTGGCCTGATTTGTGATGCCTTAGCCTAGGAATTTCTGTGATATGCGATGTGCTTTTGAGTATGTGATGAGTGAGAATATTTGATTGGAATCCTTTAGGGGATTTGAGTAGAGGAGTAATCTAGGGAAGATACCTAGATGAGTACTGTGGTACTTGGAGAAAGAATAGTGAGAGCCCGCGAGGGGAAGAGTTGCAGAGTTCCATGGTACTTCCGAGGATGAGTAGAGCAAGCGGAGTTATCACCCAGAATGAGTTATATATATATATTCTTCGATGCTCGAATGCTGCTTGCTTCGTGCTTTGTGGAACTCTCGATGATGGGAGTCAGCTACCAAGCGAATATGACGATATTCAGGAGGTAGATGGCTGGCATCATTAGGAGCTCTTTAGTAGCTGATGGCAGAGAAGTGTGGGAATCTGAGGAGAGCCTAGGGAGTAACCTTAGCCAGATGAGTGCACTGGCAGGGAAGAGAATTTCGCTGGGGAGCGAGCGCGCGACGGAATTGGTGAACAAGAAGGTCGAGCAGCTACTTAGGGGCTCCGGGATAGTCCGTGTGGAAAGTATGGGTAGATGTGGCAGGTAGTATGGGCCCGTACTACTGAAAGCAGAGGACCCATACTTGATACAGGGAGTATTCTGAAGGTTCTAACGAGCGTATTAAGGAGTGATGTATGGTTCGAGTACCATACATCGGAGCAGATTGAGGAGTGATGTATGGTTCGAGTACCATACATCGGAGCAGATTGAGGAGTGATGTTATGGTTCGAGTACCATACATCGGAGCAGATTGAGGAGTGATGTTATGGTTCGAGTACCATATATGGGAGCGGATTGAGGAGTGATGTTATGGTTCGAGTACCATACACCGGAGCAGATGGAGGAGTGATGCTATGGTCCGGGTACCATACACCGGAGCATATTGAGAAGAGATGTCATGGGAAGAGTACCATGGTTCGTAGTGAATGATGCTTGTGATTCTCTGGTTATCCGGTCACGATTGATGAGGTAGAGATTGGACGCTATGGGTTTTAGGCCTGTAGGCCATGATTGAGTTTGGAGTTGTAACAGCCCGAAATCTCAGGTATTGTTTAACTATGTTTTTGGGTGGTTTAAGAGGGGACTCGGCGAGTTGGAGCCTAGACTCGCCGAGTAGGATCGCAGACTTGGTCGCGGGTCCGCGACTGGACTCGACGAGTCCAGATATGGACTCGGCGAGTCGACGCTGTTCAGCAGAAACCCTAACCATTCAGTTTTGGATCGTATTTAATGCTCTTATAGGCCGTCATTGTCCGTCTTTAGTCGACTGAGAGGAACCCTAAACGGCTGTGGACATCTAGAGCAAGATTGGAGGATTTTAGGGCTTGAAGAAATTGTTGGGCAAGGAGGAGAAGGGTTTTGGCTAAAGGAACAGAAAGGGATTCGAGTTCTGCGGTTTGGAGGCACAGAGAGGACATATTCCAGGTAATATTTCGGATTCCCTTCTGTTGTTTGATGTGTTTATGAGTTTAGGGTTTAGAGAACCCATTTGGTGATTAAATGAATTAGTGCCTTGTTACCCAACGACTATAATCTTGTAATAGGACCTTTAGAGGTCCAGAAGGTCCCATGCATGTGTATTTCGGGACGAGACCTATCTCAGGAAGCAGTTTGATCGACTGCATGGTGTGGACTCGCCGAGTCCGATGAACAGACTCGGCGAGTAGCTTGAAGATTCACTGGGACTCGCCGAGTTGTTCTTCAGACTCGACGAGTGGAGTCGGGGTGGCCCCACGATTCTTCCAGGAGTAACTCGTCGGGTCGAGGAGGGTACTCGACGAGTAGATAAGGAATCTCAGAAAGTTGGAGGACGGCTAGACTCGCCGAGTCGCCAAGGTACTCGCCGAGTCCGGTCGAGCTGACCGTTGACCGTTGACCAGAGTTGACCTAAGTCTGACTTCTTAGGGATAGTCACACTTAGAAGATATGAGTGCTAATGAGATATGTAATGTTATAGGAGGGTTGTAGCTCGTTGGATTGTGCACGAGTGATTTTAGGAGTTGCTAGCTTTCAGCGTTTACGAGGTGAGTCTTCTCACTATACTGTACCCGGAAGGGTTTGACTGTGTGACCGGAAGGTCAGATATGATATGTGATATGTATGCTATATGTGGTAAGTTATTTGTTATGTGTGCTATGTATGTTATGGGCCGGAAGGCGATTATATTATGGGCCGGAAGGCAATATGTTATGGGCCGGAAGGCGATATGATGTGTGATGGACCGGAAGGTCGGCGTGGGTAAGGCCGGAAGGTTTACCCAGCAGGGACGGAAGTCCCCTGAGACACATGGACCGGAAGGTCGGGCCTGGAAAGGCGTATGTGCGTAAGTTGTATATTGGGGAACTCACTAAGCATTTATGCTTACAGTTGTTGTGCATGTATTTCAGGTACTAGCGAGGACCGTGGGAAGGCGCCGGCATGATCGATACACACTGAAGATTGTCTTTATGATCTTGGGATTTTGAATAAATGTATTTGACAGAATTCTTAACTACTTATGCCTTGTTTTAAATGGAATTAATTATGTTTTAAAAATGAAAAATTTGTTGAAAAATTTGAGTTGTTACAGGAGGGGCGTACCTCAAGAGGGAAGTCGAGAGCCTATCAGAGTATTTTGGTAAGGAGTTAGAGGGAGAGGAGAATTTCGGTCTGAGTTGAGCAATCAGTCGATGGAGGAGAGGTCACCTTCTATGTGAGTGGTGCTATTTATGTTCGTGTGCGGAACATGAGAGGCCTGATGTTTATGTTTCGGGTTTGGGGGTAAAACCCTGCAGGTTGTCATTGATGATGATTTTCCATCAGGGTATCAGGTAGCATGTGTGCTGCGAGACAGTGATTTACCATGAGCAGATAGTCAGTTGGGACTGAGATAGTCGAGGACCATGTTACGCCTATTTGAGTATAGTAGGGCGTATTGTAGAGGTATCAGTGGGGAATCTAGTCGAATTAATCAGTGCAATGATTTTCTATCCATGTTGGTATTGGATTGGTACGAGACTTGGAACGACTAGAGGCAGTCGTGACGAGAAGTTCTTGAGGATTTCATATGAGGTTCAGAGTTATGAGATCGGTTAATTTCCTTAAAGGGGATTATCGGGTGTTGCGTAGCACTTTCAAGGGGCAGGTGCGTTATTGTTGGTGGAAATAGTTCGTGAGGTTGTTGATGTGTCAGATAGTGATGGTTCGAACCCTAAGTGGGGGAGAACCAGGTGGTTTATTGAGAGAACCAGAGATTTGTGCAAGAGCGGTTAGGGGTTGGATGCAGAACTTGTGGTTTGAATTCATGAGATCAGGGTCATTGGTGATTAAGGAAAGGTGCAGGGCGAGATAATGCATGTGATATATGTCTAAGAGAAGGATGGGTGTCCCCACGGCGGGTGGTCAATGATCAGGAATCTGATGGTGGTCAGAGTCGTCTCGAGTGGAAGGCTCGTAATGATAGTATGGGCAGTTGAGAACTTCTGGGTTGAGATATGGGTAGCAGATTATTGAGTAGCCAATTCCCGGGCTAGGATGTGTATTCTTGCTTGAATTTTTGAGCAGTAGTGGAAAGGGTTTCGGAGGATCATCAGTGTGTTCTGAAGGGTTAGCGCCTTCCTTGTATTCCAGTTGAGTGTTTGGATGCACTGAAGTTACGCATCGTGTGATATCAGAAATTATTATGGGATTCAGAGGAAATGTATTGTCGTGAGTGTATGGTGTTGGGAGTAAGGGAATCAGTGGTTGTGGCAGGATCTTGTGATGTTCTGTTGGGATATTCCGAGGTATCCGGGTATGATACCTTTATTTCGGAGTTACTCGTAAATCTTAAGTTGAAACGACTTGTGGTGTATCAGGTATCTACGGATCTAGTGGGAGCCCTTCGAGTATGGGCATCCAGGGAGATTATTAAGAGAGTGGATCTTCGCAAGGGTGGGCATTTTGATATGCCGATTGCTTCCAGAGTCTGGAATGTGTATTCGAGTCGAGTATGGGTAGCTGCCTGTGATAGTCTGCGGAGCATGAGCTAGTGGAGTTAGAGGGTGTTGTGATACTGCGGGGAGCCGTAGTACTCACTAGTCAGAGGGTGTTGTGATACTGCGGGGAGCCGTAGTACTCACTAGTCAGAGGGTGTTGTGATACTGCGGGGAGCCATAGTACTCACTAGTCAGAGGGTGTTGTGATACTGCGGGGAGCCGTAGTACTCACTAGTTAGAGGGTGTTGTGATACTGCGGGGAGCCGTAGTACTCACTATATGGCAAGAGAATGTGATGATGGAATGATCTTCAATCAGTGTATGATGTGGAAGAGTTTTGGGCTTGAGTAGCCCTAGTATTGAGTTCTGGAGCCTGGATGTTGAACCGGGGGCGAGACTGGGGTCACCGTCTCTGTCGGGAGATGCGGCGAGATGCGCAAGGGATATGCGCAGCAGAAACCAGAGATCAGAGTTGAGGCGATCCTCGGTTGGATTGTATTTTCTCGCATGAGGAAAAGAGAATTTTGTGACTTGCGCGTCCCTGGGCCGGGATAGTGATCACGGGGAGGAAGTTAGTGGGTTATTTGGATCATGATATGGGTGACCTTTGGAGGCTCAGTTGTGGAGTCAAAAGCTGACCTGGTGCTCAGTCTCGAAGAGAGATATGAGAAATGAGCTAGAGCTTATCATGATGATGTCTGAGGACACTTCAAAGCGAGCGAGCGATTCAGACGCTCGAAGACATGCTTCGGGCATGTGTATTAGATCTCGGAGGGAGTTGCGGCACGTATTTATCTTTGGTTGAGTTATCCTATATCAACAGCCATCATTAGTGCATTAGTATGCCACCCTTTGAGCTGTTGTATGGGAGGAGGTGTCGGACCCTCATTTGTTGGGGAGGGGTAGCGCATGGACCCGAGGGCCCTTGCGAGCAGATCCAGACCATGTGTGGTACATGGAGTAGTGGCAAGGTTGGCTAGTGGTTTCCCTGGGTAAGGGAAGAGAAAGGTATGTAACCCCCGGGGGGAGTGTTGGTTCACGTAAGTGAAATTAGTAGTGAGAGTGGATGATTTGGAGTATGGTGGTTGAACACTGTGTCTGTGACAGTGGTATGGAATGACAGCATGTTGGGATGTCTGCTGAGGACGCGGAAGGGGTTCCGCGGGAGTAGAGCCAAGAGTCTCGGGATGGATGCAGGGAGGGAGTCTGGGACTCCCAGCTTGATTCTGATTAGGGTATTGGATATGTACTAGTGGTTCATCCTGGGGGGATGTTGGAGGATATCATCAGTGCATCGGGTTTTTCCCAACCTGAGGGTGCTGGGAAAGTTCAGCATGCGTATGTGATTGCAAGAGGAGAACTCGTGAGAGTTGCCCTGAGATTGAAGAGTGGGTCTTTCTGTCAGCACAGAATGGATAGAGTGGGATTCGGATCGGGGATCCGATGGTTCATGGCTTTCTAGCCCTTATGGGTCGAGCGATTTTTGAGATTTGGAGCAGTGATGTATCTCGGGTAATTCTCGATTGTTGAGTGTGATTATCAGAGGGTACAGCCAGTGCCCGGTTCGAGACGGTGGTCAGGACACCGTAAGGAAAGGGAAAGCGTGTTCGAGTTTCGATGGGTATGCCTTGTGAGACCTGGTCCGATTAAGGTCAGGTGGCACGTTGTGGGAGTATTTCTGGAGTTGAGTTGTTGTAGGCTTCGAGGACGAAGCCTAATTTAAGTGGGGGAGAATTGTAACATTCCGAAATATCAAGAGTAGAGTTGAAGGGCTAAAAGAGTAAGTTGTGAAAGAGTGACTCGGCGAGTCCATGGATGGACTCGGCGAGTAGAGTCGCGACTGGGTCGTGTGCTAAGTAGCCAACTCGGCGAGTCGGTAAGGAGGACTCGGCGAGTAGGCGCTGATTTGAGAAAACCCTAATTCTCGGGGTTGAGCCCTATATAAAGAACATTATGTTTTCCTCCCAGCCTCTTTATCACCCCCTTGAGCCCCAGAAAACCCTAAATCGCGGAGAAGCACCATTGTTGAGTGGATTGGAGCTTGGAGAAATAATTATTGAAGGAATTTTGGGAGATTGAAGGCTTGGAGCAAGGGGCTTTGCTTGGGTTCGAATTACATTGCAGTTGGGGCATCTCTTGGAGGTAATATCTCGTTCTTGGGCTGTTGTTATGTTGTTTCTTCATTTTGGGGTTTGTGGGAACTTGTCTATGGATGAAATTGGAAGTCTAGAGGTTAGATCTGAGGTTGCTACCTCAGATCTGGAATGGAGAAGGATCAGAGAGCATGAAAGTCCCTGTGTTGGAGTGTTTTGTGGAGCCATCATGTCCCCAAACCCTAGCCCAATGTGCTAATGGCCTAGATCTCTTTGGATTCACGTAAAGTTTGCCACTTTATGTGATGGATGAGTGGTAGGAGGCCAGATCTATGTTTTGGAGCAATTGCATGGCCTAGAATGCTTCTGAATGGATTCAGACCGGTGGTACTCGACGAATCACATGGGTGTACTCGACGAGTTGCTTGAAGATGAGCTGGGACTCGGCGAATTGGAAGAACAACTCGGCGAGTTGGATGAAGATGGCCTGGAACTCGGCGAGTTGTATGAACAACTCGGCGAGTAGGTTGAAGATAGCCTTAGACTCGGCGAGTCAGTTGTTGGACTCGGCGAGTCTTGTCGAAAAGTCCCAATATCTTCTGGTCGAGTCGAGAATCGGTGAGTCAAGGGATGACTCGGTGAGTTGTGTGCGAGTGGACTTAGAGTTGTTGGACTCGGCGAGTCTCGGGGTGACTCGGCGAGTTAGGTCGCAGATTGAGTGAAGTTCTGATTATGGGAACTCGACGAGTCATAGGGTTGACTCGGCAAGTAGGGTCAGTCAGGGGTTGACTTTGACTGAGGACTTGATTTTGACCAAGGGTTGACCGTTGACTTTTAGGGTTTGGTCAGCGATGTGGCCTTTGGGCCAAGAGAGGGGAAAAATAGTCTTTTACCCTTAAGAGGGTGCCATGAGAGGATTGATTCTAGTCTCGAGAGTTATATTCATGAGAGTATTTGCCTTACGTGTTAGGCGGTGGCGAGTTCGAGATTTAAGTGTGGGGATATCTTCTTTCTGCTTGCCAGGTGAGTCTTCTCACTATACTTTACCTTGAGTAGGTAACCAGAGTTATGTGACAGAGTATTTGTATGCTATGTATGTTATGTGTTGTACTGCATTATTTCTATGTGATTTATGTTGTGCATGTTGTCAGAGCTGGAACCAGAGGGTTCCTAGAGTTAGAACCGGAGGGTTCACAGAGTTAGAACCAGAGGGTTCACAGAGCAGGGTCCACAGACCCACAGAGTTATAGCCTCGAGTAGCTAATGTGTGTTGTGTGCGGTATTTTGGGGAACTCACTAAGCTTCGTGCTTACATTGTTTTGTTTTATGTTATGTTGCAGGTTTCTTTCAGTATCACGGGACGGCACCCGCTTGATTGTACACACCAGAGAAAGAGTCATGTTTGAGGATCCTGTTTCTCTAAACAATTGAAATGGAGTCATGTTTTTTTGTAACTCGATTATGAATGAGATTTTAAACAAGTGTTTCTAAGAATTAAACGATTATTTTTAAATGAAAAATTGTTTGAAAGTTTCGGTGTTACATATATTTTCAGCTATCGTTATTCATATGTGAATAAAAATGAATCAAGTTTTTTCTATAGTACATTCGTTATTCACTTATGAATAAAAACTATGATTAATTTTTTTTTTACATTTTAAGTATCATTCATATATGAATATAGCATATACTAAACATAGTATATTCATATTTAAATATTAGACGATTCATTCACTTGTGAATATTACATAGTATATTCACTTGTGAATATTAGATGGTATATTCACTTATGAATATTAGATAATATTTTCATATCTGAATATTACATATTATTACATGGTATATCACATGTGAATAATACATAGTATATTCACTTGTGAATATTAGATGATATATTCACATATGAATATTACATAGTATATTCACATATGAATATTACAATGTGTTTTCACAAATATATATAATTTTTATATATTATTCACATATGAATAACATCTAGACTTGCATATTCGTTTTTTTGTTTTAATAATCATATACTAATTCAAGCGAGAAAACAAATTCATATATGAATATAACGTGGTAATTTAGTTTATGCATTTCATCAAACAGTTGGAGTGCATACAAGTTAACTATTTTAAAAATGTTAAAAACATCAAGTTATCAATTCCAAATCATCATATACTTCCGATTTCAACTTCAGATGCAACACCTATATCTGATCGATTTCTCATTTTGATTTTGATTTCCGAAAATCAGATTGGGAACCTGTGAGTATCGATTATGAGTCCTTCAATGTCGACCGTGACTGCGAGTCAAGAACTCCGTTTCCAATTTCATGAACAGCGAAGAAATTCCGATTCCAACTGATTTCGTTTGCGAATCTGGGAAATTCCAGTTCCAAACTTTAACAAATCGATGAAAGTGATGAATTTGGATTGCGAATTTGTCTTGAACGACAAACCTCCCATCTACGAATATTGATGATTCATTAACAGTGGATGACATTGATGATGGTTTCGTTGAAGAAATTTGGATGATTGTTGAAGGTTGGAGGAGAAATTTTGAGGATGGACGAACTGTTATTGAAATCTCTATAGTTACGTATTTGACATTGAAGGTTATTAACATATTACAAGTTTGCCACCGTGTCTTTTTATGCTTATATAAATGAGTGGCTGAGAATGATTCCCCCATTCTCAACCTTTTTTATTTTCTCAATTGAACCCACCTCTATATATATATATATATATATATATATATATATATATATATATATATATATATATATATTAAGTGTTTATATTTATAAGAACGAAGATTATTTGGATTGTTTGTGTAAATAAAAATAACAAAACTCAATTAACTTCCGGGTATCTGTTCAAAAATTTCCTCTCTAGTTAATAATGTTTTAATCTTTTTATATTTTTTTGAAAAAACAATAATATATTTTAAGGTAGAAATACAAATAAATTTAGTAATATCAATAAACTGAATAGAAAGTGAAATCATTTGAATAATGTAACACAACAAGTTTGAAGCCTAACGCTATTAACTATGAGCAGATCCATTGTCCGCTGAACATACAAATAAAATGAGCTCATATATAATAGAGTAAAATGTAAATTGGTGCATGTGTCTCTTAAAAATTATGAATAAAATCTAAAAAGTTTTCGATTCGTATTATTAATCTACAACATAACTTTTTTGTTGTTTTGGCCCCTATCAACCATGATTTTTTTTTATGATTTGTTCCACAAAACCTGAAATTATGAATATACATTTTAAATATATTTTTAAAGTTTTTAGTTTAAAGTAGTTTTATTATTATACTATATGTTAAAATTCTCCACCCTTAGCTACAGTAAAGTGGGTAAGGGATTGACAGGATTGGTCCTTCTATTATTTCTTTTGAACATTTTGGAAATTTGGGTTGTCTTTTGTCAAAATTCCCCCTTTTATTATGCTCTTCTTGCCCTTATATTTTGCTAATGTTGTCGCCACAGACAGTCTAGATATGGACATTTATCTGCATTGTAACTATTACGTGTCATTTTTTCATTCCCTCTTCCATTGTAACCGATACGCGTCCTTCCCACCGCCTCCACTACTTCCTACTCCTAACACGGTGACCTCCACCATTTCTATTCCCCAATAACATTACTCCACCACATCTCGCACCACCAATGCCTCGATACCTGAATACCAGATGCTTTCAACCGGTGTTCGTCGATTGTGCTTCCCACCCCACCGCTTCTCTCCGCCTCCTCTTCTTCATTCTTTCTAATCACTCACTTCCACAACTTCTCACTTCTTCCGTTTTCTCAATGGGCTTCAGGAGTACCATTGTCGATCCATTCCTTTGTTCTACTTTTATTCTTCTGTCGAGTACCCTTCGCATCTTCGTTTCCCTTTTCTGGCTTCCAATCAAACCTACCAGTCACCGCTTCCACCTCCTACATCGACTATCTAATCAAATACATACATGAATGTAGACCAGATATTACTGTCTCCATGCTTCTTCTCATACGCTTTTGTATCCGTTTACACCTCTCACAAACATGGATTTTGGTTCCGTGTGTTTCGTTATTTTCGTCTTCTGCTACCATCGGTGATGGCCGACAAAAGCCCTAATAACGATTGAAATAGAAATTCAGGTTTGTTTTCTGAACTGCATAAACCATTGGTCGATACAGTTAACAAGTTGTTGCATTCATTTTCTATCTTCACAGACATCGGTTGTCCCTGCTTAAGGTTTACCACAATGGTAAATTGGTCGACCAACTTTTCTCATCATATGCCCAGGTCTTTCATAAAAGAATGATAAAACCAGATGTGGAGTTTTGATAGATTCTGCAATGACAGTAGTCAGATTAAGCACTTCTATTAATATTAATAGTATTATCATCATTAAATAATACTACGCTTATTTGACCTAATTTGTTTACTTATAGTGTAATTGCTTAGTATAGTATAATTGCTTACAGTTGAGATGTCTAATTTAAGCAGTCTTCATGAAGCGTGGTTTGCTAATGAAGATGCAGTTGGTACAGCTTTTGGCATGTTGGATAATACCAATATCAAGCCACCAAAAGATGGAGAGGAAAGTTAGGGTAAAATTGTAAAGTGGTTTATGTTTCATACTTTTAGTGAAGTTTTTAGTCCTTATTTTTCTATCATTTGAAGCTGCTTTGTGAGATCTGCTTTCATATACTGAATTACTAATTTCTATTTTTTTTAATGTTTTTATTGATTGTGGTAGCATACATTAGAACATGTATCAATGATACTCCTGATCGTTTTACTTTCAGACGCCCAATCCCATCTTGTGATGATACTGTGCAGCACCTATTTTTAGGACTGGAATGGTATTTAATTATATTTTTTAAATATTCAGAGCAACAATCTTAATTTCATAAAAAAAAAATATGATACACTATAGTCGTGGAGTTGAGTAGATGCACAATTGTAGTATTGAAGGCAAAATTAACAGTCTTGGGCATATGATGATGTTTGATAGAAATTTGTATCAGAGGTATTCAAAGTTTTGATAATTTGTAGCTCAAATTAGAAGTTTTATTATTGTATACATATAGAAGTAATATATAAGGGTTTGAACTCCTTTGTAAGTCAAATTAAGTCTATATATTTGTTTCTAAAAAAAAACTGATAATCGTTTAGAAATAATCTACTTTGTCACTTTTAATTTTTGGTTCAAACTCCTTTATTTCTTCCACTTTTAAATTTCGTATTTTAATTCCCACTTAATGAATATATGATAATATGACATGTGCTCATTTGCTTTACAGGATGGAAATCAAATGCTTGGTGATGATGATCAAGCTGCCTCATCTTCAAGGGAGGAATCAAATACTGAAGAAAGGGTATGTAAAATTTGACATATACATTGGTAAGATTTCTTTCCATATCCCAACATTTCTACATTCCATCAACCATTTTTTTGTGTGCGTTTCTGGGGGTCTATAACTGAACCGGAAGGACAAATATGTCAATTTCACTATGCAGAGGCAACTATGTCCAACACATAGGAAACATGTTCAATAATGATAACCACAGTTCATAATGACAGCGAGATTTGAAGGACCTCTATTTGTAAAGAGTAATGCATTTGTTGAAGCTTTGGAAGGGAAGGTAGTTTTTGGCATTCTTTCCAGAATCAGATAAAATAATGTGCATATTTTTCTTGTGGTTCTCAGCATTTTCAATCATATTTTTGTTGATAGTAATGAATTAGCTGCAAATTATCAGTTAGTACCTTATTATGACAAAGAATTCCAGGCTCCTTATGTCAAATTAAAAATTAAATTATCTCTCTTTTACATTTAGGTCATGTTATAGAGCCCTTGAGTAGCTGACTTTTTGTTCTATTGCAGTTTTACCATCTGAAGTTGACCGAATATCTTCTGGAAGGCTCCACAATCAATCAACTGTAATGTTTTCATTACATCATCAAATACCTAACACATCTTTTTGCTATATAGAAAATTAAAATCAAGAAAATCAACGATAAGAAGAAAGCATCAATGAAAGTCGAAAAGAAGCCCATCATTGAAAGGGTAAGTTTGGAAATTTCAATCCTCCATTCCTGTGTATTTTTTTTCATATGGACCATTGTCTTTACTGTTGACAGGAGAAGGCAAGAAATGGAAAATACAATGCAAAAACTAACAAAAAAACAAACTAAGACAATGGCTCACTTTGAAAGGGCAAAAAGGGAAGAGGTTGCAGCTCTTATTCAAGTTGCTTTCCAAAAATTTTTAGCTAAAGAGAAGCTCTGTCATGAACGCCATTAACTTATCAGAGTAAATTAAGCTGAAAATGTTAATTTTTTACCCAACATATGTGTTTTAAAAAGAGAATATATCTCAGTTTGTTTTTACTTTACTACATTTTTTAAGGATCATACTTTCATAGTCAACCAATTATAGCATCCTACTTCCATGACAAACGTTTAACATAATGTCTTCCATCGGTTTTCTTTGTCATTAGTGTCGAATCCAACCCTCGCGAAGCGGGGCTTCTTATCTAGTTATTAAAAAAAAATTATGTCCACCAAAGCCCTCTCTCTCTCTCTCTCTCTCTCTCTCTATATATATATATATATATATATATATATATATATATATATATATATATATATATATATATATATATTACGTATCAGAGTCATGTATTACATGAGTTAATTTAAAAGAAAAAATTAAATATAAAATTTTAAATATTTGAGAATTTTGAATTTATACGAAAAATAAGAAAAATATTGAATTATAAAAATTAAAGTGTTTTTTCTCTAAATTTAAACAAATAATTTATACAAATAAAATAAAGAAAATTAATGAAGCTTTAATTCACTAATTTTGAAATTACAAGAAAATTTAATTAAGGAAATTAATATGCATTTAAATACTACGTGGAATTAATAAAATAAAAAACTCATAAAATGACATGTGGAATTAAAATTAATTCAAAATAATCACAAAATGACATTTGGCAAATTGAATGAGAGTATGACAAGTGGAAAAAAAAACCTTCATTTATTATAGTAGATATATATATATATATATATATATATATATATATATATATATATATATATATATATATATATATATCCCCCACGACCATTCACCTCTCTTCAACTTCTCTGACAATCCTCATCTTGGTTTCTAGTAAGGTTCACCGTCTTTCGATAGGGTGGACTGTTGTTTTCCTCCAGAAACTCCTTGATAATCATATGTATCCATCTATAAAATCCTTGATCGGTCTATGTATATGCCTCCATCTAAAAAACTCTTTATAGGTCTTGGCAGGCGAGTGTTTGCCTTTCCTCCATGTATGAGCTTCTACACCTGGTTGACTCATTTGATTAATGCCTCAGTTGGGAGCTTTACTCTGCCAAGGTGCATGACATTTGCAGCCTCCTCTCTCACTAGATTCCACAAACATATTTTGAGGTATCTTTTACATCCTTAAGAAGATGATTCATCAGTGTTGAAGAATAATGGAAAAAATCAAAGATTTATGTTTCAAATTTTTGTTGGAGATATTTTAATATGATTCATCATTGTTGAAGGATAATCATTTTTTGGTTTTGGGTTAATCAGTTTTATGGTGTTAAAGTGTAATTCCTTTCTGTTTTGATTTGAAGGTTATAAACATATTTTGTAAATCAGTTTTAAAGTTAAATCGAGTTTCATGCCCCTTATTCTTTCTACTTCATTTTAAAAATATTTTTTTAATTTATCATTTGATTTTAAACATGTTTCAAGGAATGTTTGACTTCAATTAGAGGTTGATTTTGGTTGTTTGTTTATTAAAACATTTATCTTGATCTTGGTTTTGTGTGCATGTATGTTTTTGAGGTTTAGTTTTTCATTATGTGTACATCTATTTTTTTTTTAAGTTTCTTCTCATTATGTATGTGTTTGAGTTGCAGGTTGTTAATTTGTGTATATTTGATTGTTTGTATGTAGGAAGGTTAGTGCCTACAAATGGATATGTTTGTGTGTGCATGTGAGAAGATGTGAGAAGGTTGTTAATGATCCGAGAAGATGAACTAGGTTGTGGTGCTTGGTGGGGATACATGATGTCATCGTGTAAGAGAATTGAAGTTTTTTAAGAAAGGGAGAGGGTTATATATATATATATATATATATATATATATATATATATATATATATATATATATATATATATATATATATATATATATATATATATATATATATTACAATCATAAGAAAATGATTCATCAATGTTGAAGAATAATGGAAAAAATCGAAGATTTGGGTTTCAAATTTTTGCTGGAGATATTTAATATGATTCATCAATGTTGAAGAATAATCATTTTTTGGTTTAGCGTAATCAGATTATGGTGTTTGTAACGTCCCAAAAATAGTGATAAAAATTTCATTTTCAAATTCATCGATCTCATACATCATATGTCTCGTAAACATCAAAGATACAAACTATCCAAAACATGAGAGTAAAAGAAATCATAATTACGGAAACAGGAGGGGGAGAATGTTGTGTCATCACACTGGGCCCTTTCATTTCGTACTGAAAGTACTTGAAACCATAAACATAATTGTAAGCACAAAGCTTAGTGAACTTCCCTATAATACCACATAAAACATACATATAAATATAACAGCACGTGGCTCTGTCGGGTCCTTATCAACCCTCGGGTTCATATCAACCCCATGTAATAGCAAGTAGTTGTGTAGCGTCCTATCAACCCCAGGTTTGTATCAACCCCTAGTCCACAATGACTATGAGCCTAATTTGGCTCCATGCATATATCATACAATCATATCAATAATAGTCACATAGTCACATACATCCTACACATATGAATCAGTGGATCGATATTGGTGCCTTCCACCCACTAGTGTGGTGAGAAGACTCGCCTCATAGAAAATGCTCTACTGCTACTGCTCTCACTGACAGAGTACCGATGGTACGCACCACCTAGTTAGTCAAACCAAATAAACTTTGAGCTCTTCCTCCAAAATAGGTGTTTGACCAAAAGCCAAATCAAGTCAAAGGTCAATGGTCAAATTCAACCGCCACGTCGTGGCCCCCTAGTAACAGTCAGTCGCGATTTTCCCCACCGCCACGCCGTGGGCACTGGGTTTTCAGTTGCTTAATATATTAAGTTGTTTTCTTCGATTCCAAAGGCTCCAAATTTCAGATCTGGTATGAAACAAGGTCTAGAAGGATAAAGTTTCCAACTTTACCCGATAAAACCATCCACAAGGTCAAAACCTCAAACCCTAGATTCAAAGGAGCTAAATATGACATAACTTTCCTCATTAAGCACTTATTCCAACAATTCCATAGCTCATTTACTCTAGAACAGATTCTAATACCTAATCCAACATAAAAGTTGGTGCTTTATAGACATGCATGTCCAATGCATGTCTTGAAGTCATAATGAGCCAAAAAGAGGGTTTTTCCATGCAAATCCCATGCATGGCTCAAAACCCAACAAGAAACCAGATCCAAACCAATACTCATACCCAAAGTCCCATAGATTCATAAAGTTGCCAGATTTATGAGATCTCGTCATTCTAACTCAAAAAACATGAAGCTTAAGGGACAAAACATAAGATCTAGCATTCTATTTTGATAAAAACCGAGTCTTGGACACTTACAAAGGTCCAAAAGATTGCTAACACAAAGGATGAGGAATAGCTTGTTGAGTCTTATCTCACTTCTTCTTCTTCTTCTTTCTTCCTTCCAAGGCTTCAAAAACACCAACAAAGGCTCAAAATGAGAGGGGGGGGGGGGTTTCGGGTTTCACAGTTTTGATGGAGGCTGAGGGTGAGAAAACTCTAGCCTCCTCATTCCTTTATATAAGGAGTAAAACCTGGAAAATAGGATTTCTCATTTGCCAGCTGCCACGTCGTGGCGGCTTAAATAAACTACGCGTGCTGACCTTGACTTTCCACATTGTGGTGCCTCCCCACCACGTCGTGGCGATCCTATAAAATGCCAAATTTGCAAAATATAAAGTACAACGGGATCTGGACGTTACAGTGTTAAAGTGTAACTCCTTCTATTTTGAGTTGAAGATTTTAAACGTATTATGTAAATCGGTTTTAAAGTTAAATTGAATTTCATGCCCCTTATTCTTTCTACTTGATTTTAAACAGATTTTTTCAATTTATCATTTGATTTGAAACATGCTTTAAGGAATTTTTTATTACAATCAGAGTTTGATTTTGGTTGTTTGTGTATTAAAACTTTGATCTTGATCTTGGTTTTATGTGCATGTGTGTTTTTAAGGTTAAAATTTTCATTGTGTGAATGTAGTATTTTTTTAGGTTTTTTCTCATTATATATGTGTTTGAGTTGTAGGTTGTTAAATTTGTGTACATTTCTTTGTCTATATGTGAGAATCTTAGTGCCTACCAATGGATATGCTTTTGTTTGCATGTTAGTAGGTTGTTAATGATCCGAGAAGATGAACTAGGTGGTGGTGCTTGGTGGGGATACATGATATCATCGTGTAAGGGGAGAGTATTTTGAGAGAGAGAGAGAGAGAGAGAGAGTAATGTATTGTGGGGATGGATATTTTTTAATTAAACAAAACATTAAAACAAATAGAAAAAATAAAGTAAAAGATATAATAATCAGTTCAAGTTTGTTAGAGATCAAATCCATAAAAAAATATTGTACATTAGATTATTGGTGCACGTTGAAAAAATTTTGAACTTTATTTACAGCTTTTCTATATATTGTTGGATCGGAACCTACCATGTGTATAATACTGCACACACACACACATACACACACACACACACACACATATATATATATATATATATATATTTGTATTGTAAAAATCGGCCTAGGCGGCCTCTTACGGTCTACGATTAATGCTAGTCGGTCGAGTTAAGTGGAGTTGGTCACGGGTGGGCCTATGCAATCTAAACGGTCTAAGCCGGTAAAAAAGTCACACGGTATAAATTTCAAAAAAAAAATCCCCATTTAGTCAATTTTATGATATTGGGTGAATAAATTATGATGATTGATGACTAAGGCCCTGTTTGATATGCGTCAAATCAAATCAGGTCAGACATTTTTTGCTGACTCGGTCAACTGAAGGTTTTTGATAAACAAAATTTGGGTGTATGACTCGTAAATCAAGGTATGGCTGAGAAAGAAGTTGGCATATGGCTGACTGAGAAAGGAAGCAAGGCTTTCCAATAGTACCATTGCCTTTGGATAAAAATTAGTTGCTCAGCAAAGGAAAAGGGTATAATGGGAATCAAACCCATGAACTCACACCCACAAGTTATAACGTCCGTGTTTCTGGCTATGCATTAGTATGATAATTTAATAGTTAGGGTCAACAATTGTAATCTATTTTGACGTAATGAAGAGGGATTATTTGAGTATTAGTTGAATTATGTGATTTTTTGTGCATTATACTTGCTATTAATGATGTAATAAAAAATAATAAAAATAAGCGTCAAAAATAAAATAATAGATAGACCCAATATCTTTAAAAAAAGTCGAAGTAGTCGTAACAAGGATTTCAGGGATATAAGGAACGCTGAAATCCGACTCATAACGAAGAAGTTATGACCCGACAAAGTTTTGCGACACAACCGACACGACGCGGTATGACTGAAACATCCCAAAAATATAGTCCAAAATTTTCGTTTTTAATTATTCATAAAAACCATAAATACCAGTCATCATCTCATAAAAACATAATTATTGTATCTCAAATCATCACAACAAAATAGTGTATCAAGATCATGTGTCAAAATATCAGAGTCTAGACATCCCAGGCTGAATCAATGGTGTGTGCACTGCAATCATCCCGAGCTCTTCCCCTTGTTACCAGAAGTACATGAAACCAAAACTGAAAACTATAAGCCCGAATCTTAGTGAGTCTCCCCAAACTACCACATACCATACACGTATAACATGCAACTAAGAGATACGGGCCCCGCCCACACTCATGGAGATACGGGTCCCGCCCACACTCCGCTAACTAGGAGATATGGACCTTGCCCCACTCCGTCGGCTATGAGATACAGGCCCCGCCCACACTCAGCTACTAAGAGATACGGGCCCCACCCACACTCAGCTACTAAACATACATACAAGTATCACACAAACAACAAGTATAACTAAATCTATCAACCATTCATATATACATACTCAACTAAAGCTATGAGATACGGGCCCCACCCACACTCAGCTAATTGGGAGATACGGGCCTCGCCCACACTCGGGTACTAATCATACATATACGGGCCGACCTTGATGTCTTCGACCCATTCTACTATAGGAAAACTCACCTCTGAATCTGGCTGCTGAAATCTCGTGTGAGGAATCTCTAATGGCTGCTCCAATCGACTCCCCAGCTATCATCATCACAATAAGCACTTAATCAGAAACTGATAATTCTTCTAAGGGTAAATAACCATTTTACCCCTGGTCAAAGTCAACATTATGGGTTGACCAACTCACCGAGTCGCCCTATCAACTCACCGAGTTCTTTAACTCAACAGTCCTGAGATCACAACCCAACTCGCCGAGTCGTCCCCCGACTCGTCGAGTTCTATCGGGCTGCTCATCGTCACGATTTAGCGAATCAACTTGTCGAGTCCCTTCATAGACTCGTCGAGTTCTATCTTAAGCTGAAACAGGACAACACAACCCAACTTGTCGAGTTCCCTTATGGACTCAAAATGGCTCACAATCTCGAGCAAAGCACTAGGGTTTCGTGGATTAGGTTTGGGACTTGGAGGCTGTAAATGAAGCTGAGGGGTGGGGATTAAGACGCTTAAATAGGGTGCAAAAACCCAAATTTAGGGTTTCATCCTAACAGCCCTACTCGTCGAGTCAAGGCCCTCAACTCGTCAAAGTAGGTGACTTCAGATCCCGCATCAAATCTGATTTCTACTCAACGAGTTTGGGGCTTCCAACTCATTAAGTAGCTCTACAAAAGCGAATAAAATATAATTAAATACATACCAGGGATGAGGTGTTACAATTCTCCCCCACTTGTCTTAGACTTCGTCCTCGAAGTCTGCTGCATCCGGGAACAGCTCCGGGTAATGCTCCCTTATTTCCTCATCGGGCTCCCAAGTCCACTCTGAACCCTTGCGGTGCTGCCACTACACCTTCACCAACTCAACCCTCTTGTCCTCAGCTCCTTTGTCTTCTTATCGAGAATAGCTACTGGTCTCTCGATATAATAAAGGTTGTCATCAACATGTATATCCTCTAAGGGTATAACCGCTGTTTCATCCACTAAGCACTTCCATAGCTGAGAGACATGGAAAGTGTTGTGGATCTGGCAGAGCTCTGTTGGAAGATCCAAACGGTAAGCAACTCGGCCCACCCGAGCCAAACCGTGAACGGACCAATGTATCCGACGTAGCTCTTCTGCCGACTCTGAGCAGTCTGGAGCCTGCTCCGGACCTGTTGGATCTGCTCTGTAGTCTTGAGTACTACCTCAGCACTCCCCATTACCCTTTGAATGACCTCACCCCAATAGATTGGGGTCCTACACTTCCTCCCGTGGAGCATCTCGAAGGGAGGTCGGTCTATGCTGGCATGGTAACTGTTGTTATACAAAAATTCCGCTAACGGAAGATACGTATCCCAACTACCACAGAAATCTAAGACACATTGTGTAGCATGTCCTCGAGAGTCTGAATCGTCCTCTCACTCTGTCCGTCCTTCTAGGGGTGGAAAACGGTGCTAAAATGAAGACAAGTACCCATCTCTTCGTGAAACCGCTTCTAAAATTTGGAAGTGAAACAGACATCTCGGTCTGACACCATCGAGACAGGCACTCCATGTCGTGCCACTATCTCACGCACGTAAATCTCGGCCAGCTTCTCGACCAATATGCTCTCCTGAATCGGGATAAAACGAGCACTGTTGGTCAACCGATCCATGATGACCCATATCGAATCTACTCTGTGTGCGGTCCTGGGAAGCTTCGTAATGAAGTCCATGGTGATATCATCCTATTTCCAAATGGGGATTTCTAATGGCTGCATCTCGTTGTGAGGTCTCTGGTGCTCTTCCTATACCTTTCTGCAGGTCAAGCATCTCTCAATGTACCAGGATACATCCCGCTTCATGTAGGGCCACCAGTAATCAGGGAGAAGATCCCGATACATCTTCGTCGCCCCGGGATGGATGGAGAACGTCGACTTATGGGCCTTATCCATCAGAACCAGCCGTACTCCGCCCCAGTACGGCACCCAGACCCTCCCATGCAGGGTCAACAACCCGCGACTGTCATAATCAAATGAGGCCACCTGGCCAACGATCCGCTCGCACTTTCGGCGCTCATCGTTAAGGCCCTCGACCTGAAACTCTCTGATATGCTCCATCAATGGAGTAATCATTGTCATCCTCAGACAGTTGTCTCGAATCGGAGCCGCTACCGCCTTGCGGCTCACGACGTCGACCACCACATTGGCCTTGCCCGGGTGGTAAAGGATCTCACAGTCATAATCATTCACCACATCTAACCATCAATGTTGCCTCATGTTCAGGTTCGGATCATCCATGAGGTACCTCAAACTCTTGTGTTCTGTGTAAATGGTACAACGGACCCCATACAGGTAATGCCTCCAAATCTTGAGGGCGAAAACTACAGCCCCCAACTCTGGATCATGCGTCGGATAGTTAGCCTCGCGGGTATTCAACTGCCTCGAAGCGTAAGCTATCACCTGACCTCGTTGCATCAATACTACACCCATGCCCATGATCAAAGCATCATAGTAAACCAAAAAGTCATCGACGACCTCCGGCAAAGTCAGGATCGGTGCCTCACATTACCGCTGTCTGAGAGTCTTGAAGGTTGCCTGCTGCTCAGGCCCCCAATGGAAGGTAACCGACTTCTTGGTCAGTTGAGTCAAAGAAACAACAATCCTGGAGATGTCCTGAATAAATCTCCGGTAATAACCTTCTAGACCCAGGAAGCTCTAAATCTTAGTTGGAGACCTTGGAATCTCTTACTACATCATGGCCTCTATCTTGGCCGGATCGAACAGAATACCCTTCTGGTTGACAAGGTGCCCAAGAAATTGCACCTCGTGCAACCAGAACTCACACTTGGAAAACTTTGTGAAAAGTATCTCCCTCCTCAGTATCTCCAGTACCTCCCTCAAGTGCTCCTCATGCTGCTCCTGAGTCTTAGAGTAGACCTGTAACGACGTAATTTTTCAAAACAATTTTTCATTTTTCAAACAACATAATTATCACTTAAAGATTCTCAAATCTCATGTTCAACAATTGTCATCAAATAAAACATATCCCAAGATCACAAATAAAATCCTCGGTCTGTGTGTACGGATCATGTTGGCGCCTTCCCGCGATCGTCACTAGTACCTGAAACACATAACACTACAAGCATAAAGGCTTAGTGAGTTCCCCAAAATACCACATACAACACATATTAGCCACTCGAGGCTATAACTCTGTATAACCCTCTGGTCAAAGTGTCTTAGTAGGACCCTCTAGTCCCATAACTCTGTGGACCCTCTGGCCCTAACTTTGTGGACCTTCCGGTCCTAACTCTATAATCTCTGAATCACACATAGCATAGAATCACATAGATATCATATCATATATTAGCATACAACATAATCTGTCACATACTCTAATTACCACTCTAGATAAAGTATAATGAGAAGACTCACCTCGGGTAACTCGGTATATCTCGAACTCGGAAATACTGATCTAGCCTCCGCCTAATCACATAAAATAATTACTCTAATCAACACGACTCTCAAAGGCTAGGCTCTTCCCTCTCTAAGTTCTCTCAGGAGGGTAAAAGACTATTTTACCCTTCCAATGGCTCAAAAGTCCAAACATTGACTAGACCCTAAAAGTCAACGGTCAACTTTGACCAGACTCGTCGAGTGCACATAGGTGACTCGGCGAGTCCAAACGTGTCCTCTGGGTCTATCTAAACCTCACTCGACTCGTCGAGCAAACCTTCCACTCGACGGGTTACCACTGGTCATGAATTGCAAGGCAACCCGACTCGACTCGTCGAGTCCCCTTATAGACTCGGTGAGTTCATTCCATGGCAACACTCAAACAACCTTTTGAGGTCAGATCTGCTTCTCCAAGTAGTAGATCTAACCTTCTAGCACTCAAAAGTCACGTAAAGGTTTGAAATTTAGGCCCATGCATCACACTATCATCTCTATATGTCAAAATAACCCTTAATATGATAACCTAGGCCCCAAAACTCATAAAGGATTGCATAAAGCTGAAGAATAGGGACTCTCTGGACCTCTCAATGTCTAGATCTGATAATATTGTCACAAGGGGACATCAGACACACTATATCTCTTACCAAAAGTGAAGAGAAGAAACCCTAGATTCATGAAATCTATTACTCAAATGAAGATAGACATGAATCCTTACCCCCCACAGCAGCTCTGAACGAAATGATGGAAGATTTGAGTCCCACAAGTCAGCCTAGCTCGAAATCCTTCCTTCCCTTTGCTAAAACACACCAAAGAATGATGAATTAGCCCTCCTCTTGCTCTACAAGCTTTCTCTCTGCTCTCTAGAGTTTCTACAAGCTTTCAGGGGTGTAGTGGCCGCAAATGAGGGCCATAAAGGCCTTTAAATAGGGTACAGGCCCAAATATTTAGGGTTTCTACTGCCAACACAGACTCGTCGAGTCACCTAGCCGACTCGTCGAGTCCATTCATTAATCCAGTCAGCGAATCGCGATCCTACTCGACGAGTCTAGGCGTCAACTCGTCGAGTCCCTCTCTTTAACTCAAAATAAAAGGTTAAAATAAAATACTTGGGAATCCGCATCTGGTTTCCTCTTCCTCTCCATCTCTAAATCTCTCTCTCTCTCCCTCTCTCTCTCTAGCTCTGACAATCATATCCTCCAGCATTTTGTAGCTAGATAGGCTAACTGCCGAATGTCACTCCTCAACATCTCATGATATCGGGACTTTTTCATCTCCTCGTCTGCCACATACTACGGAACAAGAAGGGCACTCTCCCTAAACTTGGCGGTACTCTCTGCCATTGTCTCAGTCATTTGCTAAAGATCCAGGAACTCCCTAGCAAGCTGCTGCACCTCTATCACAGGTGCAAACTCGACTCGGAACCTAGCCGAGAAGTCGCTCCAAGTTATAGCATCAAGAGCTGCATCATCACCAATGGCTCGTCCGACCTCCTCCCACCAGTCACATGCCCTGTTCTTCAGAAGACAGGATACAATTCGAACTTTGTCCCCCTTGAGACATCTGTTAGTGCGGAATGCATTGGCAACATCAGCCAACCATCTAGTACTCGCAATGGGGTCCCAAGGCCTATGGTAATCGGGAGCTCCACAAGCTCCAAACTCCCTGAAAGTCAGTGTGTGCGACCCCATCATGGTCGCCACATCAGTGCGGAAAGCACTCAATCTCTCATCAATGAGCTCTAAAATACCCTCTTTGATCGTGCCGAAGATCATAGGGGTATGATCCAGAATACTGTTTGTGATCTTAGAGGAGATGAACTCCTTCATCTAATCGTATAGTTGCCCGGCTCCAGAGCCCGAGCCTGATCCCTCACCAGCGCCCGAACTATCGCCTGGTCAAGTGTGTAATACCACCATTCTGAAAAACACATCATAAAAACATCAGAATACTAATCATATCTTGAGGGATCACATATACTACAAGTTCCTTGGATTCATCTCAGCCTTCCTTGATTCGAGTACGAATCCTCTGCTTTTTGTAGTATGGGCCCATACTACCTCCCACATCTATCCGTACTTTCCTTAAGAACTGCCTTGACCCCACCAAGTCCCTTCTACTAATACTTCACGCGCTACTCTTATCCTAGGCTTGCCTTAGGGTAATCACTGACCCACTCTCTGCCATCAGTTGCATAAGAAGTCCCTTCTACCTCCCCTAACTAGATCGCGAATACTATTACATATTACTAAGACTAGATAATTCTTTGAATGAGAGATCCTACCCTAAAACGGTTGGACTCAAACAAGAGCTACGCAATAGAGCTAAACCTAACCTTCTGAAATTTTTTAGTCCTCGCAATATGTAACTTAACATATTCATTTACTAGTTAGCAAAAGATAACTAGAACTCCTAAAAGCACAAAGCAAGCAGCATTCGAGCATCGAGTAAACATAATCAAGCATATCTCGTTTAGGCCATCCCTGACTAATATGTACTAGCATGCAGTTTAATAAGATGAGATGCATATAACAGGCATATAAGGCATCCTTACTAGATCCTTAGCCCTAAACTAGCATGCAACCCTCATAAAGATGATATACATATAACAGGAACATAAGGCATCCTTCCTGGATCCTTAGTCCTACTATAGCATGCAATTCTTATAACATATCATAACATAAACTTGTATGGGTAATTTGGGAGTACTTACTTGAGCTCGGCTGATTGCAAGCACCACACCCTGTTCTCTTTTCAAAGTTCTTTTCTCCTTAAAATGATTTTCATAAAAATGATTTTCTTTTGAAAACTTTCATACCAATTCCTTAGTTTGAGTTCAGAAACACCCGAGAGTTTTCCCGAATCCCTCAAACCAGGGCTCTAATACCAACTTGAAACATCCTAAAAATATAGTATACAATTTTCATTTTTAATTATTCATAAAAACCATAAATACCAGTCCTCATCTCATAAAAAATAAGTAATGTATCTCAAATCATCACAAAAAAATAGTGTATCAAGATCATGTGTCAAAATATCAGAGTCTAGACATCCCAGGCTGAATCAATGGTGTGTGCACTGCAATCATCCTGAGCTCTTACCTTTGCTACCGAAAGTACCTGAAACCAAAACTAAAAACTGTAAGCACGAAGCTTAGTGAGTCCCCCCAAACTACCACATACCATACACGTATAAAACGCAACTAGGAGATACGGGCCCCGCCCACACTCATGGAGAGACGGGCCCCACCCATACTCTGCTAACTGGGAGATACGGGCCCCACCCACACTCCGCTGACTATGAGATATGGGCCCCGCCCACACTCAGCTACTAAATATACATACAAGTATCACACAGACAACAAGTATAACTAAATCTATCAATAAGTCATATATCCATACTCAACTAAAGCTATGAGATACGGGCCCCGCCCACACTCAACTAACTAGGAGATACGGGCCTCGCCTATACTCGGGTACTAATCATACATAAACTCGCCTCTGAATCTGGATGCTGAAATCTCGTGTGAGGAATCTCTGATGGCTGCTCCAATCAACTTCTTGGCTATCATCATCACAATAAGCACTTAATCAGAAATTGATAATTCTTTTAAGGGTAAAATGACCATTTTACCCTTCGTCAAAGTCAACATTCTGGTTTGACCAACTCGTCAAGTTCTTTAACTCAATAGTCCTGAGATCGCGACCCAACTCACCGAGTCATCCCCCGACTCGTCAAGTTCTATCGGTCTGCTCATCTTCACGATTTAGCGAATCAACTCGTCAAGTTCTATCTTAAGCTAAAACAAGACAACACGACCTATGGACTCGACGAGTTCCTCTGTCTGCTTAGGCCATCTTAACAGATTAAGCCTCTACTCTCCAGATCTAAAGTCCATACTTCGTCTACTGGAAATGCCACTTTTAGGGGTAAAGTTTCCAACTTTACCTGTTAATAACCCTTCGTAATGGGTTTATCTAAAACCCTAGTTCCTTAGGACATATATCTTTGTCTAAAAGCCTTATTACTCCACCCCAAAGCATGAAACCGAGATCTAGGTCCTAGATACCAAATGAACACGTAAAGTCTCAAACTTTACTTCCATGCATGACCTTTTGGGCTTAAAAGGGCCAAAATGACACTATATGGCTTGCATGGGCACTCCCATGACATGAAGTTTGCACCTTTAAGCCATAATAGTCCTTCAAGGTCCTAGATCTCGAAGAATACCCACTTGGGTCGTCCATTATTCACATGCTAACATACTTGGACCAAAACCCTCATAAAGATGAAAAGAAGAGATCAAAGAAACCATTGAGCAAGGTTGGGACTTGCTTACCCAAAAATGTAGCAAATGATGTGTAGTTTCTAGATCTACTCTCTCCTTATTGAGCCCTCTAGCTTTCTCGTCTTCCACAAGCTTCAAAAAAAACAAATATCACTCAAAATGGCTCACAATCTCGAGCAAAGCACTAGGGTTTCGTGGATTAGGGTTTGGGAATTGGAGGTTGTAAATGAAGTTGAGGGGTGTGGATTAAGATGCTTAAATAGGGTGCAAAAACCCGAATTTAGGGTTTCATCTTGGCAGCCCTACTCGTCGAGTCAAGGCCCTCAACTCGTCAAGTAGGTCACTTAAGATCCCGCATCAAATCCAATTTCTACCCGACGAGTTTTGGGCTTCCAACTCGTCGTGTAGCGCTACAAAAGCGAATAAAATATAATTAAATGTGTACCAGGGACCAGGCGTTACAATGACGTAAAAAGCGAGTTTGCAATAAAATACTTTTTAACCTTAGCAATCTAAACTAAAGTTGTAGTATACATTAAACGGAGAGCGTGCATAAAAAGAACGTCCAAATCTGACTTCGTATGAGGAAGTTATGATTTTTCTAAGATTTAGGATAGCAGTGCACAGCCCGGAAATTGAATTTTAGATCGATCGATTTTTAGCCGACATAATCTAAACGAGAATTGAAGATCTCGTTAATAAGAACTCAACGATATAAATACAGATGAAAACGGACGTCGGATGACCAAGTTATGAATTTTTAATCAATGTTATTTGTCTAAGCTTGTTAAAATAAAACTTTAAAAATAAAGTTAAAATCAGTCGACGGAGTCTAAACGAAAGTTGTAGATTATGTCGCCACCTACGCGTGAATATAAAGAACGTCAATAATGGAGGTCATATGCCAAAGTTACGGAATTTAGAAGTTTATTAAATTTTGGATGGATGTGAAGCTGACACGTGGCGCCATCCGGGCCCTCGCTTTCTCCCCACGATCTCTCATGCGAAGCTGACATTTATCCCTCGTACGCACAACATAGCACTTTGGACGTCCCAAGTACTGAGTACACCCTGCGTACTCCGAAGGTACGCCCCGCGCACTTGCATTCTGCAGCCTATAAATAAATGCGAGGTTTCTCCATATTTCTCACACCTTTCCCATTCTTTCTCTCTCAATTAAATTTTTGCGGATGCAAGTCTGACACGTGGCGCCATCTACACCCTCGCTTTCTCCCCACGGTCTCGCATGCGAAGCTAAAATTTGTCCCTTGTATGCGTAGCGTAGCACTTTGGACGTCCCGCGTACTGAGTACGCCCAGGTACTTCAAAGGTACACCCGACGCACTCGCATTCTGCTACCTATAAATAGATCCGAGGTTTCTCCATATTTCTCACACCTTTCCCATTCTTTCTCTCTCAATTACTTCTCTTAAAACCTCCCCTTACCTAGCACCTCCCAAGTGTTAGAGGCGAGTCCCGGAGTGCCAAAAGGCTCCAAGAAGAAGAGCTTTCAGCTTAGAAGTTCTGCCCTCGCAAATCCTGGTTCCTAGCCAAACCCCCTTGTAAGTGAGTTGTGCTTACCCTACTTTAAGTATAGCTTATGTTTAAGTTTATTATCGTTATTATGAACTTATAAACAATATATGTGCTAAGTATAATAAAATATAAAGTGTTTTTATAATATATTTTAACTACTCGCGGTACGGAGAATCCTTTTTGAAGGGCCGCATAGGGTTGTTGGATTTCAGAACAACTCTAATGCCAAAATAGCCCTGCCCTCCGGTGTTTCATGTCTGGCCTCTGTCTGTGCATAGTAGTTGAAAAGTATTGTTGAAGACTTATAAAACAATATTGCTCGTAAATCTAGACTAATAATTAGTCGCAATAAATATTAGGCTAAAATCCAGTTGTAATAATACTAGGTTTCGTCGAAGGAAATAAAATTGTTAGAAGCGAAGCGCTGCCCTGAGTTTGGATCCATCAATTTAACAAGTGAGTGCATAGTTACTTTCATCTTACACATAGTTATGAAGTATTTAATATAAATTACCTTCTATGTGTGCATATTATTTGTGTTCTTAATATTTATGCTGGATGAACAAAATATACATATTTTATTTGATTTAAACTATATATGTATTTTATACCTATAATTATGATGGGTAAAGACGGGTAGATGATATAGGTGTTGAAATAAATGATGAGAGGCCTAGATGTTTATGATGATCCAGTCATCTAGCAGAGTATAGACGACGACCACGGACTGTTCTACACAGTCTAGGGGAACGCTAGCAGGCTCGCAACCTGTAGGTGTTTATTTGAACTACATGTTCACCAGGTGTACTCCATCCCCCTCATGGTTTCCTTATTTGAAATATATTGTTGTGGAATCCCCTAAACAGTGTTGTCATCTCGATGAAAATCCTTAGGCTAGGTCCCTTAATTTAGATGCTTTAGGGACACAAAGTGAGGATAATGGGAATGGGTAATCAGGTTGATTGATTTGATGAAATTAATGAACTTAATTATTGTAAGTTGAAAGCCCTACGTGCTCACCAGGCTCCCAAGCATAACCTATTCATTTTCTTGTATTACAGGTAGTGGCACAAGAGCATAGATGTGATGATCAGATGAGAGATTATGGATTATAGGCCAGTAGAAATAAATAGAATGTTGTAAGGCCTATTGTTTTCTGTTTATGCTTTTGATTTGTATTGACAATGACATCACGAGGTTTTAAATATATTGAAAATACATTTCTTTGGAAATGCTTTGATAAATTCTTTATCATATTTTTTGGAACAAATTTCGCAACATATTTCTTCAAAAGTATACTCTGATTTTAAAATAAAGAATAAACAAATCGGTCTTTTTTGGCCGTGAAAATGGGGATGCCACAATTGGTATCGGAGCATTAGTTTAAGTGAACTAAGAATTTGTAGGATTTCTAGACTTAAACTTAGAATATTTAGCGATGATTGTGAGATGAGTGTCTGTTATATTTTAGACACGGGCACTAGTTTATTTTAGGAAAGATGCTTGTAATGCTTTTTTGTGCTAAATGCTTTATGTTATAGCTATAAGGATGCCTTATATTCTCTTATTTTATCAGATTTATGGTCTGTTGCCGAACGGATTTGGAAACTTTATGTGTTCAGAATTTTAAACGTATATTACGGTATTAGAACTAGCATGTAAATTTTCGAAGTGATAAGGAGGATTTAAATGTCTCTCGAAAACAAAGATCCAAATTCACATATTTTGGTGTATATATCAACATGGCAAGAACCCGTAGCGGATTTGGAAACGCTAATGGAAATGCTAATGACAATCAGTAGCCTCAGCCATGAGTGATTGAGCATGCACCGGAAGTAGCAATTGCACAAGATCCAATCACACTAGCATGAGTACAAGCGATGATGCAAATGATGTTGGATCGTCAGATGGAAGAGACAAGGCGTCTACTTCAACGGAATAGGAATGAACCTATTGTGCCTGTTGAACAACCTGAACTAAACATTGAATAGTCAGAGGAAGGAAACTATAGTCAAAATGTCAGTCAAGCTGAGCCACGAGCGGTTAGAAGAAACCAACCCAATAGAGGAAATGATGGACCTGGGTGCAGGTACAAGGATTTCATGACATCCAAACCACCGAGTCTATCTGGAAGCCCAACGCCAGTGGAAGTCATGAATTGGATCTCCGAGATGGAGATGATGTTTGAAAGTTATGGTTGCAACAATAAATAGAAGACCGCTCTCGCGGTTACACTGTTAAAGTCAAAAGTACTGAGTTGGTGGAAGCTACTAGTTGATACCATGACCAAGGGAGAAGGTAGAAAGATGTCTTTGGAAGACTTTTTGGTGCACCTAAAAATGAGTACTGCTCTGAGCAGGATCTACTAGAGATCAACAACGAGTTTCAAAACCTAAGGAAGGGAAGAATGAGCGTCACCGAGTATGTTGTAAGTTTTAAGGAGAAGATGAAGCTTGTTCCTTACCTAGTTCCAACTGAACTCTCCAAGGTCAAAAGGTTTTCCAATGGATTACCAGCAGACTTTGGTCCAACGGTCAAACAAGCGACCACCTTGAAAGCCGCCATCTGGGCAGCTAAGAATGTTGAGACCCGGATAAGGGAAAAGGGTCTAGAAAGAGCTGAGGTAGGAGAGAAAAGGAATTTTTATGGATCTTCAAGGTCCAAAAAGAAAATCAAATTCTCATAGTCTAGTTCTAAGAAGTTCGAAAGAAGAGGAGGAGGTGAAACGAGGTGGTGCGATAAGTGCAAGAAGAAACACTTTGGAAAATGTGGCGAAGAGGTGACTCGCTATAAGTATGGAAAGACTAGGCATTACGCCAATGAGTGTACATCCAAAAAGAGGGTGTGTTATTGATGTAACGAAGAAGGGCACATTTCTAAGGACTGCTCAAAGAAGAAAGAGGCAGCAAGGCCTAAAGTTCCATCGAGGCTTAAGAAGAAAGCATTTCATATGACCCTGGAAGCAGCAAAGGATGCAGCAGATGTTGCTTTAGGTACCTTTCTTGTAAATGGATTACCCGCCAATATATTTTTTGACTCTGGTGAAAATTACTCCATTATATTGCACAAATTTGGTGGAAGACTAGCATTGCCTGTAGATAAACTTGAGAATGCTCTAGTTGTAAAAGTTGCTAGTGGCAAATTCTTACTTGTTAGCGATTGCATTAAAAACATCGTCATCGACTTGAACGGGGATAAATTCCACGAGGAGTTATTACCCATTGAGTTGAACGGTTTCGACATCGTACTGGGATTGGATTGGATTAGTGCAAACGATGCCGAGATACTATGCAAGAAGAAGATGGTGAGAGGCCCACTTGGAAAAGAGTCGTTTATAGTGTCCAGGGACAAACGTAAAGTAAATTCTAGAATCATTTCCCTGATAAAAGCCATAAAATGTTTGTCCAAATTATGCACATCATAGTTGGCATTTGTGATTGATGCAAAGAAGGAGAAGAAAGAGATACAAAGAATACCAATGGTGTGTGACTATCTGGAAGTCTTTCCCGAAGATCTTCCTGGATTCCCCATGATAGAAAAGTGGAGTTTCGAATAGACTTGTTGCTAGGATCGACACCAATAGCGAAAGCACCATATCTATTAGCACCGACAGAGATGAAGGAGCTTATGATGCAACTTCAGGAGTTATTGGACAACGGTTTCATTAGACCTAGTTCATCACCCTAAGGAGCTCCGATGTTATTCGTAAAGAAAAAGGATGGAAGCATGAAGATGTGCATAGACCATCGAGCGCTGAACAAGGAAACGGTGAAAAACAAGTATCCATTACCAAGGATTGATGACCTATTCGATCAGCTGCAAGGTTCGAGCTATTTCTCAAAGATTGATCTTAGGTCAGGATATCATCAGCTGAAGGTGAGAGAGAAAAATATTGAGAAGACCGCATTCAAAATGAGATATGGACACTATGAGTTGTTGGTTATGTCATTTGGACTAACCAATGCTCCAGCAACATTTATGGATTTGATGAACAGGCTTTTTAAACCATTCCTCGATAAATATGTGATAGTGTTCATAGATGACATTCTGATTTACTCAAAGAGCCAGCAGGAGCATGGCAAGCACTTACGAGAAGTATTAGAAGTTTTAAAGAAGGAAAGTTGTATGTAAAGTTCTCCAAATGTGATTTATGTATTCGAGAAGTCCAATTCTTGGGTCATGTGGTTAACCAAGATGGAATAATGGTTGAAGACTTCATAGTCTATAGCGATGTATATGGAGTTAGGTTATGGAATGTTCTGATCCAAAGAGATAAAGTGATAGCATATGCATCTCGACAATTGAAAGAGTACAAAAAGAACTACCCCAATCATGATCTGGAGTTGGCAGTGGTAGTATTTGCATTAAAGATATGGAGGCATTATCTTTATGGCACAAATTGCAAACTCTTCACTGATCATAAAAGTCTCTAATATCTCTTTGATTAAAAAGAATTGAATATGAAGCAATGACGCTGGTTAGAGTTACTCAATGATTACGACTAAGAGATACTTTACCACCCTGGTAAAGCAAATGTTGTGGTTGATGCTCTAAGTCAAAAAGTAAACTTGGAAAGAAAAAGTCCAAGAGCATTAAGAATAGAAGTTGTCTCAACAATTGTGGAAAGCATTAAGAAATCTTGGAAAGAAGCTTTGGAGAAAACTTACCGAAAGGAAGAACGGTTTGGCAAAACGTTGGTATTCGGTACAAATAGTCAAGGATTTCAGGTATTCCAAGATAGGATTTGGGTACCTAAGATGGGAGGAATAAGAGATCTTCTAATCGAAGAAGCTCACAAGACCATGTACTCGATTCATCCCGGCAACACTAAGATGTATAGGGATCTGAAACCTTACTACTGGTGGCCGACGATAAAGCTTGATGTTGAAAAGTATGTGGAAGATTGTGTAACATGTGCGAGAGTTAAAGCACGACATCAATAACTGTATGGGAGTTTAGAACCTTTACCTGTACCCATGGGTAAATGGGAAGACATGACCATGGATTTTATGACTAAACTGCCCATGACGAAGAACAGTCGCAACATGATTTTGGTCATCGTACATCGGTTCACAAAGAGTGCACACTTCATAGCAGCCAATGGGAGATGGTCTATGGATAAGCTTGCAAATGCTTACATGAAGGAGGTAGTAAGACTTCACGGTGTACCTTTAACGATTGTATCGGATCGTGACAGTCGTTTTACATCAAGGTTTTGGAAGAGTTTACAAGAGGAAATGGGTACGAAGTTGTGTTTAAGTATAGCCTACCATCCGCAGACTGGGATGAGCATTTACCCCTTGTATAGTTTCCTACAACAATAGTTACTATTCGATCATTATGATGGCACCTTATCAAGCTTTGTACGGTCAAAAGTGTTGTACGTCGTCTTGTTGGCTTGAGGCCAAAGAAAAGCAGTTTATGGGCCCCGAAATAGTCCATCAGACTGCTGAAAAGCTAAAAGTGATTAGAGAAATGATGTTGGCAGCTCAAGATCGCCAAAAGAGTTATGCTGAAAAGAAGCGACGACCAATGACATTCGAAGTTGGAGATTCGGTATTGCTCAAAGTTTCACCGTGGAAGGGACTTATAAGATTTGGAAAGAGAGGAAAGTTGAGTCCAAGGTTTATTGGACCATTCAAAGTTTTTCAAAGGATTGGGAACCAAGCTTACAAGCTGGAATTGCCAAAAGAACTAGATGGTATTCATAACACTTTCCATGTGTGTTATTTGAGGAAGTTTATGGGAGAAGTTCCCGATATAATTTCACTTTTGGAGTTAAGGATTAATGAAAATAAAAGGTTAATCAAAGAGCCTAAAGCAATTGTTGACCGTAAGATGAAGAAATTACGACGCAAGATGGTTGACATGGTGCTTGTGAAATGGAAATATATGAGTGGGTCGAACCTTCACCTGGGAAATAGAGAGTGACATGATGAGTCGCTATCCATATCTGTTTACTGATGCATGATTATGGGACGGAATCGTCCTAAGAAGGAGGGAATTATAATGCTCGTGTTTCTGGCTAAGCATTAGTAAGATGATGTAATAGTTAGGGTCAACAATTGTAACCTCTTTTGAAGTAATGAAGAGGAATTATTGGAGTATTATTATGTGATTTTATGTGCATTATACTTGTTATTAACGATGTAATAAAATAATAATAAAAATAAGCATCAAAAATAAAGTAATAGACAGACCCAGTATCTTTAAAGAAACTCGAAATAGTCGTAACAAGGATTTCGGGGAAATGAGGAACGCTGAAATCCGACTTATAACAAAGAAGTTATGACCCGACGAAGTTTTGCGACAAAACCGGCACGACACGGTATGACGTAAAAAGTGAGTTTGCGATAAAATACTTTTTAGCCTTAACAATCTAAACGAAATTCGTAGTATACGTTAAAGTGAGAGTGTGCATATAGAGAACGTCCAAACTTCGTATAAGGAATTTATGATTTTTCTAAGATTTAGTACATTAGTGCACAACCCGGAAATCGAATTTTAGATCAATCGATTTTTAGCCGACATAATCTAAACGAGAATTGAATATCTCGTTAATAAGAACATAACGATATAAAGACAGACTAAAACGGACGTCTGATAACAAAGTTATGAATTTTTAACGAACTTTATCTATATAAGCCTGTTAAAATATAACTTTAAAAATAAAGTCAAAATTAGCCGATGAAGTCTAAACGAAATTTGTAGATTATGTCTCCACCTACACGTGAATAAAAAGAACGTCAAAAACGGAGCTCGTATACGAAAGTTACGAAATTTAGAAGTTTATTGAATTTTGGGCGAATGCGAAGCTGACACGTGGCGCCATCCGGACCCTCGCTTTCTCCCCACGATCTTGCATGCGAAGCTAGCATCTATCCCTCGTACGTGCAGCGTAGCGCTTCAGATGCCCCGCGTACTGAGTTTGCGCAACATACTCTGAAGGTACGCCCCGCGCACTCGCATTCTGCAGCCTATAAATAGATGCGAGGTTTCTCCATATTTCTCACACCTTTCCCATTCTTTATCTCTCAATTACTTCTCTTAAACCCTCCCCTTCCCTAGCACTTCCCAAGTGTTAGAGGCGAGTCCCGAAGCGCCAAAAGGCTCCGAAAAGAAGAGCTTTCGGCTTAGAAGTTTTGCCCCAGCAAAGTCTGGTTCCTAGCCAAACCCCCTTGTAAGTGAGTTTTGCTTACCCTACTTTAAGTATAGCTTATGTTTAAGTTTATTATCGTTATTATGAACTTATAAACAATATATGTGCTAAGTATAATAAAATATAAAGTGTTATAATAATATATTTTAACTACTCGCGATACGGAGAATTTGGTTTGAAGGGTCGCATAAGGTTGTTGGATTTCAGAACAGCTCTAATGCCAAAATGGTCCTGCCCTCCGGTGTTTCATGTCTGGCCTCTGTCTGTGCATAGTAGTTGAAAAGTATTGTTGAACACTTATAAAACAATATTGCTCGTAAATCTAGACTAATAATTAGTCGCAATTAATATTAGACTAAAATCTAGTGGTAATAATATTCGGTTTCGTTGAAGAAAATAAAATTGTTAGAAGCAAAACGTTGCCCGAGTTTGGATCCATCACTTTAACAAATGGGTGCATAGTTACTTTCATCTTACACATAGTTATGAAGAATTTAATATAAATTACGTTCTATGTGTGCATATTATATGTGTTCTTGATATTTATGTTGGATGAACAAAATATACATGTTTTATTTGATTTAAACTGTATATGTATTATATGCATATAATTATGATGGGTAAAGACGGGTAGATGATATAGATGATGAAATAAATGATGAGAGGCCTCAACGTTTATGATGATCCAGTCATCTAGCAGAGTATAGATGAAGACCACAGACTGTTCTACACAGTCCAGTGAAATGCTAGCAGGCTCGCAACCTGTGGATGTTTATTTGAACTACATGTTCACCAGGTGTACTCCATCCCCCTCATGATTACCTTATTTAACATATATTGTTGAGGAATCCCCTAAGCAGTGTTTTCATCCCGATGAAAATCCTTAGGCTAGGTCCCTTAATTTAGATGTTTTAGGGACAGAAAGTGAGGATAACGGGAATGAGTAATCAAGTTGATTGATTTGATGAAATTAATAAACTTAATTATTGTGGGTTGAAAACCCTATGTGCTTACCAAACTCTCAAGCCTGACCCACTCAGTTTTTTGTATTACAGGTAGTGGTACAAGAGCATAGATGCGATGATCTGATGAAAGATTATGGATTATAGGCCAATAGAAATAAATAGAATGTTGTAAGGTCTATGTTGTTTGTGTTCATGCTTTTGATCTGTATTGACAATGACATCCCAAAGTTTTTAATATAATGAAAATACACTTCTTCAAAAATGTTTTGATAAGTTCTTTATCATATTTTTTAGAACAAATTCTACAACATATTTCTTCAAAAGTATACTATGATTTTCAAATCAAGCATAAACAAATCAGTCTTTTCTGACCATGAAAATGGGGATGTCACACAAATCAACATCCTTACCACTAACTTGGAAGTTTTTTTGTGTTATATTTGTTCAAACATTATATATAATGTATAACACTGATGACAATTATTATTATTATTATTATTATTATTATTATTATTATTATTATTATTATTATCATCATCATCAATCAATATAGAGCATTAAGGTAAAATAATCATTTTGCATCAGTCAGCACATTCAGTCATATGTACAATCAAACAACATGTTTTCTTACTCGGTCAGAATTTATTACTCAAACAGACATCTCAGTAGCACTTTCTCAGTCAGCAACTATTAAACGAGACCTAAAACTGTTAAAAAGATCCTCAATTAATCTAAAAAATATTATATACGGTGATTTAAATATTTAGACAATTAAATATCCCAAAGTTTTATGGTTATTTATTTATTTTATTAGGATATAGATAAATATTTAATTTTTAAAAGATAGATTTTTTTTTACAATTAAGGGTCTCCGCCTAGGTGCCGATCAATCCGCACCTAGACTGATTAGTCACTTAACCTCAGTCGATCGTTCGACCACCGCCTAACGACTTTTACAATATTAAAGGTCATTGTCGTTTTCTTTTCATTTTTTGTTTTTCTTTTTAACATAAATATCACTACATATATCATTGGTATAAAAAACCATCACACCCTATTGTAAAGTGTGACAAAAACTGTAAAAACTTATGTGACATATATATATATATATATATATATATATATATATATATATATATATATATATATATATATATATATATATATATATATATATATATATATATATATATATATATATATATATATAACATCATTTTACCATTAACAAAAATATCACCGCAAACAAGAAAAACTTAAAACTATCAAAAACTTAAATTTAAAAAGCACTATATCAATTCAATATCATATAATAGTTATAAGCCTTCTGTAGCTTTAAATATAATGATTTGTGTTTTTTTATATTGGTTCCAATAGTCAAACTTGTGAACCCCTTTCTATTAAATGAGTTATAAATTATCATGTACAAATCTTTGTGCATAGAGTACACCTGCTTCTAAAAGGTTGCCAACTACTGTTCACATGGCGAATTATTAAGCACATGACATAAGCCTTACATTTGAATTGACATCACCAACACATTGGCCAAAATTTCACATTGGAAAATCAAATGCCCAATTTGCATCTTTATAGCTTTCGCTGTCTCTATATGTTTGTCTATTCAATATGGTGTGCATAGTTTTTCATATTTCTTATAAAATAATAAAATATTACTTGTGCATATTTCATGGGCCCTACGTGTTACCACGTATTATTTAATTATGTAGAATCCTTTGAATAACAACACGCGTTATACTTTTCATCACCAATTTGTTTCATATGTAGAATTTCCATTTATGCATGAGGTCTCTTATCGAAAGTATTTTGTTCTTATGGTTTTATTGAAACCGACAATATGTTGGTATTTGTTGTTTAGAAATCATCAATTTTTTGTATGAAATAAAATTAATGGACTAAAATAATAGAAATAAAATATAAAACGACTAATTAATTAAATATATTTTATGATTTAGGATATTCAGAACCTGTTTTTATCCATAACAAATGACAACAATATACTTTAACTTATCTATTTATTATAAAATATTACTTTGATTCGTTCTCAATTTCATATTTAAATACACTATAAAGTTATAACAATGAATAACCGATTAAATTATCATAAAGAAATAAAATAACAATATAATGAATAAATTGACAAATATTATTATTTATTGTGTTTATTTTGGTCTCATATGCACCACTTTCTTTCTCTTACAAAGAGAACACAAATTAAAACACCCTCTACCCATATTTGCTATATATATCACCATCTAACTTCATTCATCTTCCAACTTTTATCACTCACTTCTCTATCTGCACCCCCTAATCTGTCTGCAATGGAAAGAACGCCTCATATAGCCATTGTACCAAGTCCAGGCATGGGTCATTTGATCCCTTTGGTTGAGTTTGCAAAGAGACTGATGAATAACCATAACATCTCTGCAACTTTCATCATCCCAAACGATGGACCTTTATCCAAATCACAAACCGCTTTTCTTGATTCACTCCCAAATGGATTAAACTACCTTCTTCTTCCTCCTGTCAATTTCGATGACTTACCCCAAGATACCCAAATGGAAACCCGAATCAGTCTTATGGTTACACGGTCTCTACCTTCCCTTCGCCAAGTCTTCAAGTCGTTAGTTGCAGAAAAACACATGGTGGCTCTGTTTATTGATCTTTTTGGTACAGATGCTTTTGATGTTGCTATTGAATTTGGAGTTTCTCCTTATGTGTTCTTCCCTTCAACTGCTATGGCTTTGTCTTTGTTTCTTCATTTGCCGAAGCTTGATCAAGAGGTTTCATGTGAGTACAGGGACTTGCCTGAACCGGTTCAGATCCCTGGGTGCATACCGGTTCGTGGACAGGACCTCCTTGATCCGGTTCAGGACAGAAAGAATGATGCATACAAATGGGTGCTTCATAACGCAAAGAGGTATATGATGGCTGAGGGTATAGCGGTAAATAGCTTCAAGGAGTTGGAGGGTGGAGCCCTCAAAGTCTTGCTACAGGAGGAGCCAGGTAAGCCAAAGGTTTATCCGGTTGGGCCATTAATACAACAGACCGGTTCAAGTAGTGATCTGGATGGTTCAGAGTGTTTGAGGTGGTTAGATGGTCAGCCATGTGGTTCAGTTTTGTATATATCTTTTGGTAGCGGTGGAACCCTCTCATCTAGTCAACTCAATGAGTTAGCCATGGGTTTGGAGCTAAGTGAACAAAGGTTCCTATGGGTGGTTAGAAGTCCAAACGACCAACCCAACGCCACATACTTTAATTCTTACGGCCATAACGACCCTTTAGGCTTCTTACCTCAAGGGTTCTTGGAAAGAACCAAGAATATTGGGTTTGTGGTCCCTTCCTGGGCCCCACAGGCCCAAATCCTAAGCCACAGTTCCACAGGTGGGTTTTTAACCCACTGTGGCTGGAACTCGATTCTTGAGACTGTGGTCCATGGTGTGCCGGTAATTGCTTGGCCGCTTTATGCAGAACAAAAGATGAATGCGGTATCTTTAAACGAGGATATGAAAGTGGCATTAAGGCCCAAAGTTGGAGAAAATGGCATTGTGGGACGTGTTGAGATCGCGAGGGTTGTAAAGGGTTTGTTGGAGGGAGAGGAAGGGAAAGGGATTAGGAGCCGTATTCGGGATCTTAAAGATGCAGCTACTAATGTTCTTAGTAAGGATGGGTGTTCTACAAAAACCTTAGCTCAGTTGGCTTCCAAATTGAAAAACAAAAGTTAAGTCTTTAGATTGTCAAGTATGTAAACACTATTTCTATTTTTTATTTCCTTTTGTGTAATAATCTGTTTTGTGAATTTTATTTGATGTATGATAATAATTCAAGTCCATATTATATCATGTGTTCATGACAAGCATACGCTAAACGAGTCGACTTTGATTAGTATTAGATCATCTTTATTGGTTATCAAATAAAATGTATAATTTTGCTAAAAATATAAGATATTATAGATAAAATAGCAATAATGTAATTATGCAAACAAGATTGGAAATACCAAAATAGTCAAAACAACTTTTTTCCACTGTCAACTTTGTTTTATTTCCTTTTTATTTTACATTAAAAAGTGAGAAATAAAATAAAACAACTATTACACTAAACTCAAGACAAAAGTCTAAATAAATGATTAGAAACTAGAGTTGAGCACTGGGCCCGGGCTTTCGGACCCGACCCATCCCATGGATCAAGCTTCACGAGATTTGTACAGTAAACAAACAGGCAAGTCAAGAAAGGCTTTCGGGTCTGTGCAAGCAAATAATCCGAAGGCATGCACGAGCTTTTGCTTGCCTTAATCCCGACCAAGCTTGCGGGGTGGAGCCGGTAGCGTGAAAATGGTTAGGCATTTAGCATCAAGTTATTTTTATTAATGCACGACTAAATTGCAAAATTGGTCCCGCACCTTTGGTTCAAAATCGAATTCTTTTTGTGGTTTTGGTCCCTAGAAAAGTTGAAATAACTTTTTTGCCCTTTTAATTTTATTTTTGAATTTCTTTATTCTTTTTTAACATTTAAGAAAATGAAAAATAAAAAAGAAAATGGTCCACCCTCACCATATGTACCCTCCTCTCTCTCTCTCTCTCTCTCTCTCTATATATATATATATATATATATATATATATATATATATATATATAGAGAGAGAGAGAGAGAGAGAGAGAGAGAATATATATATCTCTCTCTCTCTCTCTCTCTCTCTCTCTCTATATATATATATATATATATATATATATATATATATATATATATATATATATATATATATATATATATATATACATCCATCTTCCCCATCTATCCCGTTTTGTCTGCCCTGAATCCCCAATTTGGAACATGATACCCCGTCGTTCACTTCACCACTTCTTCACCTAATCACAAACCAAAACACATTGAAATCAGAACCAATAAGAAAAGTCGAGATTCCAGCACAGACCTATTTCGTTGTCCCCAAGGGATGTACATGCTGTAAATAAGGGAAGAGTCGGTGGTGTTTCCAAGGAGCATATAACAGAGGCAATCAATCGAAAAGAATATGGATCAAATGACGACTGACGAGAGCACGCAACTAGTAGGTATGTAGAGGCCGAAAACAAAGATTGTTTGTACTTTAGGAACTGCATCTTGATCAGTTCCAATTGTTGAGAAGTTGTTGACAAAAAACCTAATTTTGCTATTTTGGGTTTCTTGATTATGTTCATCAGAAGTGGGGCTTGCTTCAACTATAATCTTCGTCGAATAAATCTCATTTTTACCTGATTAGGTTTGGTGTCACATCTTCAATTTAGGGATCCTGAGGAACCAATTCTCTTCAGTTGGTTGTTGGTGTTTGGGTAACCAACAGCGGGAGAGTGAAGGTGGGAATGGAGGAGGCAGAGACATGAACAAGTTGGGGGATGGGAATCAGTTTTTTACCTCTTCCCTATTGTTTTGATACATCTTATAGTTTTTTTATGCTTCATGTCTCAGAGATCGATTTCTACCATTTTCCGGAGATGATGGCTAACTCTGAAAAATGTTATAGGTTGGTTTCTAGCATAGATGGTTTAGATTAACCTCTCACCACTCCATGATATTTTTATGTAGTCCTCGATCAATTAAATGTGTTGTAAAAGGGATTTTGCAAATCTGAGAGATAGAGAGAGAGATACAGGGAGGGTGGGTTTTTTTGAGTTGAAAATGTTTTTTGAGTTGCAGGTAGGTGTATCTACATGTGAAGTGTTTTGTTGTGTTTTAATATTTGACCAGTGGTTGTGAAGAACATGATGAACATAGGTAAGTTTTGTAGGTTAATGTGTTTAACATAGAGAAAGCGAAGGGATGAAGACAACAATAGCGGTGGTGGGAAGGAGAAGGGGAGAGAGAATCAAATAGATGAAGAATGTAAAAAAGAGGGGGTGGGAGTTACGGGTGGGTAGAATATTATTTACAGGTGTGGGTGGGCCTATTTCTTTTTTTCATTTTTTTAATGTTAAAAAAATAGTAAAGAAATTCAAAAATAAAAGTAAAAGGGCAAAAATGTCATTTCAACTTTTCTAGGGACCAAAACCACAAAAAGAATTCAATTTTGGACCAATGGTGCAAGTTGAAAAGATTTTGGACTCTATCCACATTTTTTTGATAACCACAGGGACCAAATTTGCAGCTTAGTCTTAGTGCACTATAGTTCTAGTTTTTTCCGTTATTATAAAATTATATTTCTAGATTATTATATTTTCATATTAGAGCATTGTATTTTCTTTTGTCACTTGGTTTCACATGAACACGTGTGGTTACTGTTGGGGAGTAATAAACTATGTAGGGTAATGATAGAGAACCGGATTCTTTGTGGATTGTGTAAGTTTACTTTCCGAACTGATGTTTTCGTCCTATGTATTAGTTGCATGAAATCCAGTCTAAGATAAACTAAAAAGACATTTGTGTATCTAGGCACTGAAACATAAGCCAAATCGTTAGAGAGTTCTGAGTTCGTTTGAGAAGAAGAAGAAATAAGAAGGGTTCTATGCGGCTCAAAAGAAAAGTCGTATATATACATGACAAATTAGGGGTTTTATCTTTTAAATTAGATATGAGAATCTCGAATTTAATGGCATAATCAAAGGTTTCCAAAACTAACAAGATTTTTCAATCTTACCATAATTACCCACTAGGATTTAGTTTTTCCATAATGAAACTAATTCAACTTTCTGAAGACCTTTTGGGGCGCTGCCCTTCGACCCTATCCGCTGAAAAGGAGCACAACCCCATTGACCCCCGTCATTCTCTCGTACTGACTTATAATTCGATCTTATAAATGTATGCACTTCACATTCACCAAACATATAATATATAGTACAAAAATAAGCTTTTTAGCTCACATGTTAGATCCAATTACATAAAATACCTGGTGACACTAAAATCACAAACGATTAGAGTTAGAATGCACCTGGTTTATACCGTAAGATAACCTACTATCAAGTTTTTCTAGGTTTTTTCATGTGAAACCACATCCTTATTATAGCATCCTACTATCAAGTTCACTGATTCACTTCTGGCTATAGGTGCACATAGGATGCTATAACAGGATTGGACATGAAGCAAAGTAGAATGCTTTAAAAATATGATGCATTATACATATGTTGTTATTACTTGAAAAAACACGAAACCTGGAATTTTTCCACTTGAAATGAAAGTGTAATGAAATAAAAAAAAAATTATAAGTATCATGCTATAATTGGAAGAAATGAAAGTAGAATGCTATAATGAACAAACCAATAAAAATATGTTGTCACTTAAAAAACATGGGAAAAATGCCCGAAAAAGCACGGGCTTTGGCCACAGTACTGCCCGACGTGGAACCTATCAAGCCAGTTTTCCAACTATAAGACTTGAGTCGGGCTTAATTATCAATACTCTTTTTATTTCCCATTATCAATACTCTTTTTAGAGTTAAAGTCACATTTAGTCACTTGGTAGAGGAATTACGGAGATGGGGTATCACCAATCGTAGTTGTAATGTCCCGGTTTTTAACTTAAATTTTTCGTTTTTATTTATTCAAATATATCAGAGTATAATTACATTATGTGGAAACATGTTACGAATGCGCATGTGTACAGTCAAACCTTGCCCTTCACATGAGTACATGAAAAACATTTATATTCAACTGGGTAAGCATGAAGCTGGTCCGCCCTTTTTGCCTTTAGCATAAAGTTGGTCCGCACCTTGGCCTTCAACATAAAGTTGGTCCGCCCAAGTCTATTCGCCTTCAGCCTGAGGTTGGGCTGCCCTCAACTCCCCACATATTATGTCAACACATATAAACAATACAACAAGCAATAATTCAAGATTACAGGCAACTAACAGAACTGCCTAATGGCATACTACATGGCAACTATATTCAGTGTTGTAGAAATCGGTCTTAACGACCAATTTATCGGTGATTAATCGTTTAGAGGCCTTGAACCGATTGCGATTTGGGTGCTTGACGGAAATTGAACAAAATCGGTCAAACTCAGGCTTGATGGTCCTCGACGGTCATAGGCGGGAAATATTTAAAAAATTCAAATTTTTTAATTTTCAAATATTACACCAAAATTTTAATTTTTCATATTTTTAAGCTTCCATGTTTTAAAACATTATACTAAAATTTTTCAAATTTTAAATTTTCAAATACTTATTTTTTTAGGATATATTAATTTTTTAAAATAATTTTATTAATAATTTAGAGTCCTCGATTAATCCCTGTCGAGTTCGATTAATTGCTTAACGTCAGTCGACCGTCGAGCTACCGCCGAACGATTTTCACAACCTTGACTATATCCTAACATACAAAAAATATATACTAGAATACATAGTATAATGAAAAAAAACTCACATGGAAAATTACTCGGACAATTGACAGCTATCTTGGTGATCCAACTGGCAGGTAACACGCCTAACAAGTATTAACCTATAATACTATAATTTATTAATTTCTATGACAATTTGGTAATGAAAGCTAGATCTTTTACTAATCCCGTTCTCGATATGTCGTGACACTATCCAACTACTGGAATTTCGATGTCAGATTGCTCTTGTCATCATCCTCATCGGGCCTGAAGACTCACGATCGACCCTTCGGTGGTCTTGAAGACGCACAACCATTATCCGACTGTACTTAAAGGAACTCAATCTTCATTCTTCCTCGGTATCTACTTATCATAAGATCTTTTCTATTTAAACTTTTGAGACTACAACCGATTAGAGGTCCTTAATATATGTCGTCGAAACACTAAAGTCTATTTGTCGTCCTAAAGTATCCTACGAATGTTGAACCTTCATCCTAGTTTTATATTAATTCTTACGCTTATTGTCTAAAGGAATAACTAAACCAAATATGTAGCTCGCCATGAAGACCAATGACACATATGCAGTTGCACTCGATGATCTATATAACATGGCTCTTAATTGAATGAACGTGTCTAGGAATTTATACTAATCGCTTACGATCCTTTTGTTTTCCCTATTGCCAACTGAAACCTTGCATCCTAAAAAATTGAACAGCTCCTCAACAATATCCTATTGTTTTGTTGCAGTTAACCTCAGAGGAAATCCTTAGATCTTTTCCTTGCATGTCTATCTTTCATTGACATCTAACGAGGCATCTTTACAGTTGATTCTCCAAAAACTACTACTGCTTACACAGTTTTAACACTAAGTCACTCCTAGAATTGAACTCTTGCCAATTTATGATGGGGACTCTTAGTTAATCTTAACTGCTAATGACAACATCAAGATCGTTTGTTTGAACCTGGATCAACAACTTGATCTATCATTCCTATTATGTATACTGCAGATACATCTGCAACCCTTAGAAATCACATCTCGAGCGATGCTCTTCTAGGTGCCTCTATACGCATATTTAGATGATGACTTGAAACGTTCGTACTATAGAAATGCCTTCTCCTTTGACATCGATCCTACGGTTGTCATCTTTTAGCATAGGGCAACTAAGTTCTTACTACGAGTTTAACTAATTTTTCTAATTCTGATATATCTCTTAAGTACTCAATGCTCTCTATGGAAAACTACACCACCTATTAAATTCTTGATCCTTTGGTGCGATGATATATCCTTTATCCGTGAAGGTGCGAACTTAAATGGTCCTCTTAACTATCTGAGTCGTACCTGGGAATTGGGCTACTTCCTAAATCCTGTCAGTAGCTTGGGAGGAAAAAACAAACTTTCCTTAAGAAGTATTCCAAGAAACTCATAGCCTATGATTATTCTAATAGAAGACTTCTTTCATCTGTTACTCACACGACTAAATTGAACCTAACAACATCTGCTTACTCATGTTGCTACTCTCCTGGACCTTAACATCAAAATTGAAAGTCGAACTACTTTTTGCATTTTCTCCTTAAGGGTCGGTTCTCCCCCACTTGGTTTCGACCCATCATCTATTGCTGCTCGTAACCAGCTGAAGTCTAAGTTGGCCTTTCCTACGTGATTTGCTCCTTTTGACTTTGAAGAAACTCATGTTTGTCATATTTGATGACCTTCAACATTACCATCGTAGTACTACTAATTGTACCTACTGTAAGGTGTCTTCTTACATAACATGACCAAAATAGGATAAGGTTCTAACAAGAACAACGTTGTCTAGAAACACATTAACACACACATAAATCGTATAAGGGGCATTGCTAACATAGTCGAACTACTAGCAACAACGACGATTGTTGAATTCACTCCATTCTTCTCACTTTTCTAGGACGATCACCTTGTTGTGTTCCAATTTTCCTTCTTCATTCTCATGACTAAAGTCGGTACTACATTCTGCTTCTCAAAACCATCTCACTTATACAATTCTACTTTACTCGGACTCGATCTTCTATGGCCACTTGGGCCCGAAGTTAGAGTCACACCATACCACAAGTAATGGCGGAAATAACGCAAAACGAATTTATAGGGATAGCCACACTATTTACCTAACTACTAGTATATTAGTAGCTTTGTTACTTGTAACAACCCGAAAATTCGTATCATTGCTTGTAACCCTTTTCGTAACTCATTTCGATAACCCAATCGCCGTTTCCAATTTCGTTTCCGATTTCCGTCAATTAATTAAGTCATTAATGTGTAATTTATATTATGACTTAATGGGTATCCTAATACCTTTAGAAATCTTTCTAACACGTCGTATTAGTGATCGGAACATTTCTAGAATTCAACCATATCGAGTTACGGCAACTTGATCGGGTGCGACTAAAAGCCCCGTCTAAAGCCGGTATCGGGTAGAATTTCACCGTGTCCAAATCCCGAACACTATTTAAAGTGTTCTAAGCCTTCATTTGAAGCTTTTGCTTCATCTCACTACTCTCTCTCTAACCTCTCTCCTCAACCAAAGATTCAAGGTCCAAAACATTGAATTAAGGCTCCAAATCTTTGAGGTAACATCCCCAACTTATTGTTTAACCTCTTAGGCCTTCAAATTCGTGTTTAATTTATCATTTTGGACCTGGAACATGTGTTTACGGCCAAGGAGCATGCTTGGGCCGTAAACACATAAAAACATGGGTTTTTGAGCAATTTAACCCTTCCAAACCATCATTGGGACTTAGATATGACCTTAAGGCTTGCAAAACCGGACTTAGAACACCCTAGACATGGATTTTGAGGGAAAAATAAGAGTTTACGTCCAAGGAGCATGCTTGGGCCATAAACTCCTCATTCATGGGGAGTAAACTCATTTAAACATGTTAGAAAGCCATACAACTACACCAAAAGCCTTGGAATAAATCCTAGAATCATCTAAAAATAGTTTGGGGACCTTAAACATGTCAAACACCCTCCAATTAGGTGTTTACGGCCAAGGCACCCCAAGAACATGTTCATGGGCCGTAAACTCCTTTATACATGTCAAATGATACCCTAAATTCATACCAAGGCTTGTAAAAAATTATTAGAATCATATGTGATTAATTTAGGGCCATTAAATCATTCATTCAAAAAGAGCATAGGAGTTTACGGCCATAAGCTCCATGCTAGGGCTGTAAACTCCCTTAGATGGTGTTATTGGTGATTTAAATTTCATCTCATGCCTTAGATAAAATTGTTCCAACTCTTCCCAAGTGATATTGACCATTTTAGCACCATAAAGCACCCAAACATGAGTTCACGGCCGTGAACTCATGTGGGTATGGTTTAAGAGGCCGAAAACTCATTAGGGATTTTACTCTTGAAGAGTAAACTCAAATCCCAAGTCCCACGCATCAATACACGTCCGTAGATGTCACCCGGGTCACTCCAAACACTTGTTTTGAAGTGTTTTCGCTCATTGGAGTGTAGTATCATATCTAATTAGAGTTTATAAATCTAATTAGATATATTTGTATACCATTTCATATTACATAGGAACCTCGCTCGTATTCAAGCCTCGATTCGACGTTTAGCATCCTAGTCCTCACATTCCGCGTCCGGTGAGTTCATACCCCTACCCTTTTTCAATGGTTTTTAAATGTTTTCAGAGGGGAATACAAGCAAAAGTACAAGAATATCTTGTATTTAAATTCATTATTTTACTTAAATGGTTTCATAATTCGCACACTTTTAAGAATTGAAAACCTACTAACAAACTTTTTAACTTGCAGAGTTGTTGTTTAAACGATTTCAATTCTTATTATATACTGTTATGTTTCACAATTGATTGTTCACACTTATATTGATAGAGATCATAAAACCTTTGTAATGTCTGTAATAAAACACCCTAGGCTCGAGTGTAAAGGATAGACACCATTAGAAAACATGAAACATTTGTAATGTCCTTAATAAAACACCTAGGCTCGAGTGTAAAGGACAGGCACCATTAGAACTTAGTTAGTCGTAGATACTACTTCCCTAGACACGAGAGTAAAGAGTAATCTTAAAGATTGGAGACACGTCCTCGGTGAACACTCCACAGAGATACGTGAGTGGAGAACCGCACCTGTAACCAGAATCTCTTAGATAGGGAGCGTGACTTGAGTGTATAGATCTATACGGGACTAACAATCCCACACCTGGCTGCTAGCTACAGCCGAACCGAAAGGTTCAAGGGTGACGAAAGTCATAAAAAGGATACTGGCCCCGACCCGAGTCATATCTGGTCTGAAGTATGGTTATCGAACTCGCAATCAAGATTATGAACACTTCACACTTAATTATTAGTTTTATGTACGTAATAAAACTAATGTACATTTAAGGATAATCGGACCTTCAGGAGACTTCACACACAGAATTGGTAATAGTACACACACACACATTCAGGAAAACATGGGGTTTTCTCGGGGATAACATTGAACATATTCGGAATCGGTAATAATTCGCACACACAGAATTGGTAACAGTTCACACACACACATTCAGGAAAATATGGGGTTTTCCTGGGGATAACATTGAACATAATCGGAACCAATAACAGTTCGCACACACATAATCGGTAACAGTTCACACACACACACATGTAGGAAAATATAGGATTTTCCTGAGTAACAGTAGTACGTAACCAGAAAAGTGTAACAAGATAGATAACTAAACTTTACAATTCATAAGAATAATCATGTTTTCAGTATACATCTTTTCCATTACATTTTGGATTTTTGGTAACCAACTTTTAAGAAAATATGGGATTTTCTTGGATAACCACTTTTTCAGGAAACCAAAGGAACTCGTACATTTTTCACAAAACAAAACCGCTTATGAACTCACCAGCTTTATGTTGATTTTCAAACCGCTTGTATTCTCAGGTTCGCATTAGACAGGTACCCGACGATCTCTTTTGGCGAAGACGAAGAGAATCGTCACATTTTGTTCATATATACTATGTATCACATGTATAACTTTACTCTTGAAACAAATGTAAACTTTTATATATGTAATGTAATGGTTGTTTACTTTGCTTACTATGTGCATTGGATTTGAAACTCAATGTGGAGTCCGCCCCGGAAATGTTTCCGCCTTCGGTTTTCGGGGTGTGACTTTACTCTTCCTAATCCAAGTGCCAGTCCTATGCTTCGGTAAGTATAGACCTCTACTACCTTTCACATCTACTCATACTTGTCCCAAGAATTGTCTAGCAGTTTCCAAGACACTTACAATAATACACACAATGACCGCTAAACATATATATATGTATGTGTCCCATGAGCACATACAATAGGTTTTCCTAAACTCTACTAGGGATTTGCATCTTTATCGATGCTCTATCTACGAATATATGCCCTATCAAGCATGTATTAAACTTCCTAGACTCTTGTTCTAGTATTCTTTTCCACCCTACCATACCATACTATTAGTTGAGGAAGAATTTCTACCAACATTGACTAATCATCGAACGAATACAATTGCATGCCGCAAAATCAAACAATCTATCAACTGAGAGATCTGAAACTACAATGGTTGGACTCAGATACGAGATATGTGATAGCACCAAATCAGGCAATCCAGAACTATTTAATTTTAGGATCATGCAACCTGAAATATTTGTCGAATAACTAATTTATATTAATATAAGTTCTAAGCAGCAAATAAAAAGAAAACTCCTAGGCTATAAGGCATCTTAAGTATCAGGTGATTCTAACTGACAATTTTTGAAAGATCCCTACCCTACATACCAGTATGCATTTCTAACATTTCACATATCAGCAATCATAACGAATATGGATATTTTGGAAATAACTTTCCTTTTTGAGCTTTGGCTGACTGCACTTTTCGCGTTCTTTCATTTTGTATTATTCTTTTTATGAGAAGATTTATTAATTACTCAGATCTTTATTTTGAGTCTGGAATCACACAAGTGTTCATCCAGTTCACACACACCACGACTCTGATTCCAACTTGTAAGATCCCAACTTTCAAACCAAACTTTTCATTTTATTTATTCAAATATATCAGAGTAGGATTACATTATATGGAAATATGGTGTGAATGCGCTTGTCTACAGTATAACCTTGCTCTTCACATGAGTACCTGAAAAACATTTATATTAAACTAGGTAAGCATGTATATTACTGAGTTCCCCAAAATACCATATATCACAATACATATATGATGCATACACATAATGGCCTTCAGCATAAAGTTGATCCTCCCTTGGCCTTCAACACAAAGCTGGTCCGCCCTTTTTGCCTTCAGCATAAAGCTAGTCTGCACCTTGGCCTTCAGCATAAATTTGTTCCGCCTGAGTCTATTGGCCTTCAACCCAGGGTTAAGCCGCCCTCAACCCCCCATATAATATAACAACACATATAAACAGTACAATAGGCAATAATCCAATACTACATGCAACTAACAAAACTAGCCTAATGGCATACTATAGGAAAACTATATCCTAACATATAGAGGATATATACTAGAACGCATAATATAGTGAGAAAACTCACATGGACAATTACTCAGACGATTGACAGTTATCTGGGTGATCCTACTGGCGATCCAACTGGCAGGTAACATGCCTAACAAGTATTAACTTATAATACTATAAATTACTATTTTTTTTATGAAAATCTGGTAATAAAATCTAGATATTTCACTAATCTCAATGAATACTGAGAGTTCTATCAAATAAGGATCAGCCAGGCCGAACAATTGGGAGGCAGGACCATTTCGACATTTAGCCTTTTCTAAAACCCAACAACCAAACCAATGTGACCATTCTAGACACATCTTCCGTAAGTAGATCAATCAGTATAGTAACTGGAATTACTGATAAATCTTATTTATATATTCATAACAACAACTATGAATATAATTAAAAGTTACACTTAAAGCGTGGTAAGTTTAGCCGAACTTATAGATATTTTCTAGTGAAAATTTGGAAAAGTCGTGGGCAGGACCTCGATATCGAGCATTTCTTTATGTCTGGCCATCTGCCTCAAAGCCTTGCTAGAATGAGATTCCTCAGAACCCAAAAAAATTGGACCCAAAGAATCATAGAGAGAGAGAGAGAGATGAGAGGGAAGGGTTTTGGTGTGTGAAGAAAGGAGCCAAAACAGCAAATTATAGACTTTGTAGGGGCCACATGCCGCACAAGTTGTCTGGGCGCGTCGTGCCCTTGGTCGGCCGTGTTGGCTGGAGCCTCTCGTACGTTGCCATGTGTCGATGCCAGATGGAGCCATGTCACCTTCTTCTAGAACATGCCACATGTCATGTTTTTTGTGGCGCCACATGTCGTAACCGTGTGGTGCCACGCCACCATGTCGGGTAAAGAGTCTGGCACTTCTTCTGCCATGTGTCGCACTCCGGTGCCGCCATATTATCACATCAGGTATTTTCTTGAAATCTTCGGACGACCATATCTTTCGCATACAAACTCCGTTTTCGACATTTTTTATATCCCCGGAATCCTCTCGACGAGCTCTACAACTTTCCTTAAGGTCTCAACAACTAATTCCCTCTCTAACTAAAATTCATATTTTGATCGGTTTAGACTGTTAAAGTCTATAAATTTCATAACTTCTTCATATGAACTTCGTTCTCGACTGTCTTTATATAAACGGGTTCATATTCACGAGATCTTCAACGCTCATTTAGATTGTTTCGGCTAACAATCAATCGATTTGGATTTCGATTTTATGCTCACACTGCTGCCTTGAAACTTCTAAAAATCATAACTTCGTCATATGATGTTAGATTTAGACGTTCTCTACATGTACGCTCTCGGTTTGACAATTACTACGACTCTTGTTTAGATTACTTAGACTAATAAGTAATCTATCTCTGATTCGTATTTTACTCTGCGCATAGTCGTGTCAGTTTAATCACGAAACTTCGGAGAAGCCTAAGTTCTTCAAACGAAGTCGGACTAAGACATTCTATATATCTACGAAAATCGTATTGATGTTTTCTACATTTTTATGATGATTACTTTGGCTAAAAAGTAATATATCTACTTCGAATTTTATTAACAATGGTTTATATTGAATTCTACGGAAAAGTGAAAATAAGGTGTTACAGTAATTATCATATCGGACAAAACTATCAATTTAAGTGATCTAATGGGCACAAATTTAATAATTAATTGACCAAAAATGGCATTAACCATTGTTTTTATATATAAGTTTGTTTGTACAAGTATTGGTAGCATTTGCAAATTTCACTTGGATCATGGAAAACATAAAATTGTTTTGTTTTGCTATCTAATTTATTTATTGTATTTTGTTGATGCAAGTGGCATAAATGATCTTTAACCATATTGCATGTCCGTTTTGTTGTGGTTATTGATAAACATAAAGTTATTTGTTATTAAAAAAAAAGTATAATTTTTGTTTTCTAGTATATTCTCTATAAAATGATGTTACAACAAATCAAATATTTAAGATACGAGTTCGGACACCACATTAGGATTTGTGTCGCCACCTGACCTGGATGGATTTGCTATATAACGAACAATGGTTTGGAACTTAGTGAAGATTTAATCCAAGTGGAATTTGTCGTCAAAGGGAAATGTTATTAACTTATTTGTAAACATGTTTTTTTTTAGACGGATGATATTATAAAAACGTTTTTTTATTAATATATATATATATATATATATATATATATATATATATATATATATATATATATATATATATATATATATATATATATATATATATATGAGATTCTTTTGGATATTTCCAAATGTTAACCCATTTCGACCAATGCAATGAAATGGACTCGAATGTCGTCAGAGATGGAAGCAAGATTTCACAATAGGGGTGTCACGGGAAAGTCATGGGTTACGTGATAGTAGAAAAAATAAAAATTTTGAAAAATTTTTCACTGCGTCCGAAAAAGTCAGGGGTTGCTGGCGCTACCATGGACCCACCCTAAAACCGCCCCCGAATGTCCTAAAATGATTTGTGGGCTTAACTTAATCAAAAGTAACAAAACCTAGTCTTGTATATGCATTTTGATAGGTCCTCAAATACTACTTGTGTTTCTGGATATCAATTTGACATTGACTTGAGTGTGTTCAAGACACTTGCACATTTGAGACTATCATCCAAGATCGTCTTCATATTGTGCTTGTAACCAAAACCATAATCTTCAAGCTTCTTGGAGCCCCATTTGGTTTCTGTCTTATGTTCTTCAAAGTACCTGAAACAAGAACCTCGTTACAAATTTTGAAGTTAATGCATGTTAGTGTCCCACATCAGCTAGTTACAGTATTATTTGTTATATATATGTTAGTCTCTCTCTCAAGGCTCTTTTGGAGGGCGGATATCGGGAGCTCTATATATATCCTATAGTACCAATCTAACAATTTCAACCAAACTACAATACAATTCCAATTATGAAGATCAACTTACTCGTGTTTCAAATGAAGCTGTGGGTAGTTTTCCTGAAAATACTTGGCGATTTCTGCAGTTGATATGTAAGAGCTAGAGCATAAGAATCTTCCATTAACCAATGGAGTCTCAGCACAAAAGATATGTGCTCGACAAGTGTCCTCAATATGCAAAATCGGGATTTTTCCTAACAATTCTTCCAAGTACTTTAGTGACTGGTAATGAGTCGAAGGATTGATAATTTGTGATATCAACACCAACAAACTGTCTGGAGCATATGGTAGATGACCTCTCCCTCCCACCAATCCACAGCTTAATGTCACCACCTCTAGTTCACTTGCTTTCTCTTCCCCAATTTTCAACATCTCTTGCTCGGCTTTTGTTTTCGCTTCTGTGTACTCCTAAAGAGAATCCCACAAACAAATTGGAAACTTTGTAACATATAATATAACCCTAATCAATCAAAAAAATGTAAAGAAATTCCTAAAAACGACTTTTAATAAATGATTGCTGTAAGGGATATTGAGATGAAGGGGTGTCCAACAACTTTCATCTATGGTGATCTTATAACCACTCCCATCATCTTTCAAAGGTGAAGCTGCGACAACTGAGGCAGTGTAGATGAGACGCTTCACTGTCCTTGATCGTATGCAAATATCTGCGATCTTCACTGCACTAATTGTTGCTTCAACCGTATCATTGTACTGTAGATAATTAAGCAGCATATGTAATATCGTCATCAATAGTTTTAAGAATCTTGATTATTATTATTGGTCATGCATGATCTCAAGAATGTGATATATGTATATATACCTTGTAGCCAGTAGTGTGTAACAAGGGGGTTGCAACATGGAAAACAAAGACACAACCTTGTATTGCTTCTTCAAACTCTTCTGGTTTGTACATATCAGCTTCAAACAAATGAAGCTCGTCTTCAGCGTATGGGAAACCTCTCAAAAGCCCCACCTTGGATTCATCACCTGCAATACAATGTGCATGTATGTGTGTATGTATATATATATATATATATATATATATATATATATATATATATATATATATATATATATATATATATATATATATATATATATAATTAAAATGATGCATATTATATTGTGATGTAGAGGAATGAGCAGAGTGTTTGGGAGAAAAGAAAGGGTATGTAAGTACCAAGGTTTCTAAGAGTAGCATGGACAGTGTAGCCACTTTGTAGAAGTGAGTGAACCAAGGCTGACCCAATATAACCACCACCTCCGGTGACACAAACCCTGCTCCTGTTCTTACTCTCCATTTGCATATTCAAGAATACAAAACCCCTCAGCTTTTATTCTTCTCTTTTTCATTTTATCTCTTTTTATTCTGTGGTTTCAAATTCACTTCAAAAACTGATAATGAAATAAAACAACTTGTGGTACAGCTTAGAGACTACAAAAGCCTAATTGCATGTGCATTTGCTGACGTGCAACATGGACGTGTATTGATGTTAAAGACAGAAATATCCTTAAAAGATAGGATAAATTGCAGCCTTTAATATATATACTATATTAGACAATCGATTTGATTTCAAACAATCCATTTCTAACAATATTTACCGGCTACATTTTTACATTTACCTATTATAAATATAACCCATTCAAGTTTAGTTTTCACACTAATTTCATACTCTTGATATTATTTCTTCATATCTATTATTTCCTAATGGCAGGAATATCAAACTCCAACTTTGGTTCATCTTCTAACAGTTTGAAAGATTACACAATTATTTCAAATGGTATGAAATGAAAGTACATTGTTATTTATTATATATAAACTAAATTAAATACAAACAAAATGTTTCGACCCAGACTATAGATTTACCCTTTTTGACCTAGTACCTAACAATGATATACATAATTCTTTATAAACATCTACACCATAACCCATATGACAAGATCCTTCATTACTATGTAACATATCAAACATCTACAATTACCAATATATCAAGAACACAACATTGAAACCGTTAAACAAAAAGTTGATTGATTCTTTCCCTCAACCATGAAGAAGAGCTAAGCTAGCAGTATAATTGATAGCACGATACATACGAGGCAAACCACATGTCTTGAGATCAAACATCTCATTCTTGTTCACATCAAACAACATAAGCCTCCCATCATTTGTCACAATCAAAACCTCATTATCATTCTTCATCAACAATGGTGGAATTGATAACATAGGCTGTGAAATCACACAAACTTTCCTCCAAGAATCCACCACTCCATAATCACTCATCACCCACATATCCCATTTTTCTCCATTGAGCTCAAGATAATGAGCACAAAAGGTTAAAGAAGAAGACTCGCCATATGAAGCTAGGTGAACTTGATTATAAGAAGGCCTAATGTTCTTTGGTAATTCAAGAACATGAAAAATCTCATCCTCTAAATCAAACGCCATTATTTCATGCGATACACCCCTAATTTCTTGCTTACAAGCTAACCAATTTACAAAACCGTTGACAAACACATTATTAGACCAACCCCTCATCAAATAACATGGAGCGATATTGTCTTCCTTTTTCTTCCATGAATCGGTACCAAGAGAATAAACTGATACACTGTTGGTGTTGGAATTGTCCAGATAATAAACAATCACAACGATCTTAAACTCACAGGTCCTTGAAACAAAACCAAACCCAACAACAAAATGAGAAACTCTATCGAGAATATAACTAGGGTCGTCGATTTTCTTCAGCTTTTTAATACTAGGGTTCCAGAGAATTACCATACCGACGTTCGAGTAATAATTTGTATCGAAGAAACAGATTACACCCTTGTTTGATCCCACAATTCGGAGGTACCCATGAAGGTTTTTGTAGGGGATCTGAAGTTTAAGCGATTCTTGGAAGGTGATTGGGGATCTGAAGGAGTAGAATTGGTTGATGTAATCGGTGGATTCATAGTAGACGAGTAGGTGTTGGTCGTCGGCTGCGGCGGCGGAAGAAGAGAGGTGGAGTTTGGTGAAAGAAGGGTGGGAGATTAACGGTGGGGATGAAGTACATACAGAAGTGAACTGAATTAGGGATTTGGTGGGAAGACGAGAGAGGATGTCAAAGATGACATCTTGCGGGAGGTTGAAGATGGAGTGGGGAGATCTTGACATGATGAAGACTGTAGAGAGAGGGGAAAAATGTAGTACTTTGAATTTCAGTAAAATAATTTATATTTCAAAATTAAATACGAACAGGGTAAAGGTAATGGGATACTGGCTTCATTTGTGCTATCCGACTATTTTTTTAGTTTATTAGTTTATCAAGTATCAAGTATGAATAATAATCCATATTCTTTTATAAAATAATATGTTTAATCTCATATTGACAAGTGTCATGTAATTAGAAACCCTCATTAATGTTATATATCATTTATCATGTCACTTGTCAACCTATTAATTATTCATTTCAAATTTCAAATTTTAAATTTTCCACTCTAATTTTATTAAATTAATAATTGATAATTGATTCTTCATTTTAAATTTCAAAATTTAAAATTTCTCCCTTTAATTATATTAAATTAATAACATTAGATTAAAAAGTAAAATAAAATTAATATAATTATAAAATGATATAACTCCACGTATTTATTTAAATCAACGATTATAATTTTATATAACTAAAAAAAATATCTCTTAAGTAATAATTTATTTAAAATAATTCATTAATAATTTTGATTTTTTAATACGAAAGTTTAATTAATTTTATAACCGTGGTTATCACGGGTTATAAACTAGTCTACTATATAATCTACTATAATAAATGAAGGTTTTTTTTGTCACATGTCTTCTTCTCCTTCATTTGGACACATGACATTTTCTAACATTTTAAAATTTTCTATTTTCCACTTGTCATTTTATTGTATTTTTCATTTTATTAAATTAAAATTCCACATTTAATATGTAAGGTAATATATATGTAAGGTATTTATTAAAAAGGATTTATATATGTAATGTATCCAATACATTAAAGTTTTATTAATTTTAATAATTCAAAAGATTTCTCATTTTTTTTATAAATTCAAAATTTTCAAATTGTTAAAATTTTATATTTAATTTTTTTTTAAATAAACTCATGTAATACATGGGTCTCACACCTAGTGAATCTATTATGAAGTATGTATTTTAAAATCGTGACAAAATTCTTTCAGAAAGAAGATTGGCATACTTTATAAGTTTATATGAGTAAAATAAATAATCTCATTTATAAGTTTTTATTAGGAAAAGTTTTAAATTCATATTTTTAAATAAAATATAATAATTCATAATTTTTATTAAAAGCTAAAAAATTAAAAGTTTTCAAAATCTCATAAAGTTCTAATAATCTATCAATTAAAAAAGTTTTACATGACTGTAACTCAATCAAAATTGACGATATCAACTGGGATACATTAGGAAAAATGGTCACGAAGTGTTGTAATATCGAGAAGATCATTCTGGTGTCTAAGTTTTGAGGCATTTTTGGGAAGTAAAACCCTAACTATCATATTCTTTTTTCATGTGTTTAGAAATAAGACGGATAAAAATAAAAAAATGAAGAAGAAAAAACTAACCGACATAAAGATGGAAATGATGGAAGCGATGTATACAAAACCCCCTAGATGATGTATTGTTTGATAATTTACATAAAATTTTAAAATTGTTTTTTTTCACTATGGTAAATTCTACTATTATCATTTGGTTTGTTTTAGTTATTGTGTTTTTTTCACTATGGTAAAGTGTTGGATTCCGTATTGCCCCGCCAGGGAGCCATGTATGGATTAGCCCATGGGTATTGTTGCGTGTACGAATTGAATGGTTGTGTGGTTGTTGCGAAGGGATTGAATTCAGGTGCTATTGAGAACTGAACACCAGATCCGTAAGAACTGGATCCCTAGTTGGTCGAGGTATGCGTCGTTGTGGCTTGATGTTGAGATAGTGCAGGGATTGAACATGGGCTCTGTTGTACAAGCATATTGAAGATTGGTGGTTGTTGTACGAATAGCGGCACTTGAGGCAAACCTGCCATGGTGGTGTGTGGGTATACCATTGGGGAGTATTGTGGTTGTGGTTGAATGATGTGAGGGATCCAAGTCCTGATCCCTGAAGTATGTGGGAAGGATTGTTGTTGCGAAACAAGGATCACTGTTTTTTTTTTTGAAAAGAAAAACAACGATCACTGTTTGTTGTGTTGCGATGATTTGTGGAGTTGTGGTTACGATCGCTACTTGCGGGGCTGAGTTAGTTGTTGGGCGTGATAGGCTGGTTGTACAAGTTGCCGCCGTTTCAGCTGCAGAGTTGGATGGCGTCTGTGAAACTGGTGTATGGTTTGAAGCATGCTCTTCCTAAACGATATTCCCCCCCCCCCATCGAATTGTTGCATTGGACGCAACGGACTTCTCTCCGCTGCTCCTGACGCTACTGGGATTTCACCTACCATCGTTGCTCTTTTGGTTTGTTTCGTGGATGTATCGTTCTCTATATATACGCTCGGATGACACTAAATGTTGTGATATGGTAGAGATGGTTCGAATGAGGTTACAAATGGGCTTCGTGCAGGTTCTGTCTCCTGATATCACAGTGCAAAAGAGAAAGATGATCGTTAGCCGACGTCCAGGAGGAATTCCCGGGACGAAGCTCCGGCGATCAAGTTAGAATGAGATCTGAGAGAAGTAAGGGTAAATCACAGGAAAAAGAGTTCGTCCCCATCTTTGTGAAGAAAAAGGATCCTTTTATACCTGTTAGAGAAGCGTGTGCCCTCAACTGGTTCTGTTGAGCATTCCCTCGTGAGGTGCGACGTGGTGGACCCACATTAAAGGATCCTCAATCACGTCTTTTGTCTCATCCCCCCATTGGCTAGAGGGGAATCTGTGGATATTATGATGACCGTGACTATCTGTAACATACACGTTTTAAAATCGTGTACTGTAAATTATTAAAGAGAATAATATTATGAAATATTATGTGAAATTGACTCTTGAGTTCTAACGGAGAGTTTTTACTAGAAATGAAGTAAAACTATGTTTAGAATCACTCAGAAAATATTGGAAGTCTTATGAAATTCCAATTAAAAGTCAAATAGTGAAATTTAGCGAAGATATAAAATTTGAAATAAGTAAAATTTTATTATTGAAAGCTGTAGATAATCTCGTTAGAAACATGTAGGCGAAAACTTCGTCGAAATCCGAGTTATAACGAAGAAGTTATGACCAATCGAAGATCCGCGACAAAATCGGCACTATGCCGAATGACGTAAAAAGTAAATTTTTGATAAACTACTTTTTGGCCTTAGTGATCTAAATGAAAGTCGTAGTATTCGTTAAACCAAGAAGTTCGATAAAAAGAACGCCAAAATCTGACTTTGTATGAGGAAGTTATGATTTTTCTAAGTTTCAGCTTAGCAGTAGACAACTAAAAACTCGAATTTTAGATCGGGTGATTTTTAGCCGACACAACCTAAACGAGAATTGGAGATCTCATCAATAGTAGTACAACGGGAAAAAGTCTGACGAAAACGGATGTCGGATGAAGATGTTATGTATTTTTAACGGATTTACCAGTCCCGGTCTGTTAAAAATAATAATATTAAAAATAAAGTCAAAATTAGCCGACGAAGTCTAAACTAAAGTTGTAGATCATAATTTTACCTATGCGTGCATATAAAGAACGTCAAAAACGAAGCTCGTATGCGAAAGTTATGGTTTTTAGAAGATTTTGGCACAATTTTCGAGAATTTTCCCATGAATAGTATCGGCCACGTCACCGCTCTCGCGATCAGCCTCATGTCCGACGCGTGTCGCCTGCTGATTTGACCGAAGAGGTGGTCCAATGGCCTTCCGACGTGCCTCGCATCTTACTCCGCCCCGTGTCCGAAGCGTTGGACCAATCCGGTTCCGACGCGTGCCAAATTCGAGCCTCGCTGTCCTCCTTCCCTTCGCGTGTCCGAGCCTCGCACGAGCCACCTGGCCCTCGCATCTGCTGCCGCATTCAGCCTTCTCAGCCCTCGGATCCAAACCCTCTCACCCCTATAAATGGCATGCAAAACCTCCCGGGTAAGTTTGGATTTTTGCCACCTTTTCACCCTAAATTTCATATTTTAGCTATTTCCACTTCCCCCGAAGCCCAAGTATTATTTTTAACACTCGAAACACGCCCCGAAGTTCCCGAGAAGCCCGAAAAATTTATCTTTTCGGTTTTGAAGCTCTACCTTTACAGAGCCCAGTTTTTTAATAAATCTCCCGGTTTTCAACGAATAAAGTCATATTTGGAGCCGAAATGTTGCTCAAATTACTATTTTAACCCCCGGTTATTTCAAGGTGAGTTTAATATATAGGAACAATTGTATGTTATGTGTTATATGTGCTATGTGTTTTTCAGTGTTATTATTCCGGGTTATTTTCCCATGTTATTTTTATTCGCTATTTTTAATAGTAAAGAAATACCTTTGACCATGTGATCACTGAAAGGACTTAGATTCACATTGGTACTGGTATGTAGCCCCTGGCCATGTAGAACATGTCTCCGTAAGAGAATGATTTCTATTCTATAGTATTGGCAGAAGGTTAGACAGGGCTGAAAGCCTGAAATCTACCAAAATGTTTAATCAGAAAGTGTATGTCTTCTGTGCCATTTGGGCTGAAGCTTTATTGATGTATATCAAGTATGGAAATTGTTATGTCTCATTGATTGTATATCTTTGAATCAAATCAATGATTGATATGGAAAGTTTGTCACATGAGTCACATATGCCCTTGTTGTTCCTTGTTCCTTTTTGCTTCTGCCATATTGAAGTATATATATGACATAACGTTATATTGTATCTATTATTGAACTCACTAAGCATCACCGCTTACTTTCTCAATGTTTAACAAATTTGCAGGAGATAAGTAACCAGTATGATTATATACTGTCAGAAGATGTAGAATAGTTTTTACTATTATTTTTGTACTTCGGTTTATGTATGTATAAAATTACAATATCCTGGGTAGTTATGTAAAATATTAAAACATAGTCGGTTTGTATTCAATATTTTGTAATCACTTTATCAATGAAAAATATTATTTTATAAATATGCATGTAGCATGTTTTGGAGTAACTATATTGTCAAGTATGAAAGTTTGGGTCTTTCATAAATACGAAAGTGAGGGTCTTTCACTATCGTCAGATGGGCAAGTGGAACACTCTTATTGGTCCCACGTGTGTCGGGGTGTTATTCCTTGGAGAAGAGGTTAAGGCGTGGTTCTGCACCTTAACTGTCATGCCAGTGATCTTTGCATTGGCGAAGGCTCGGCCTTGGCCTCAGTCTAAATCTAACTGGGCTCTGACCTGGCCAAGCCTGGCTTTAGTTAGTCTTCCCTTTTTTGAGATTTATCCCTGAGGGATACGTTAACAACTGGCGTCACAAACCGTCTCATGACAGATCTAACACACATCGACGGTGTTGTCTAAAGTCTGTAAGATGTTAGAGATAATCTCCGACATACACGTGTTGTAATATAGGCTCGAACGGCGACGTTACCAAGCCAATGCATACGCCTATAAGCCTAAGGGACTTGTTAACGTATCCCTCAGGAAAAACATTTAAGAGGAAAAGTCAAACCAGTGCCAAGCCTAGCTTAGCTAGAGTTTGGTCATATCTAGTCCAAGGCCAAGGTCGGGCCTCCGCCTGCATGGACTCGCTGGTATGATGGTTAAGGGGCATAATTGTGCCTTATCCTCTTCTCCCCAAGAGAAATACCCCGACAAACGTGGATCCAATCAAAGAGCTCCACTTGCTCATCTGACGACAACCACAATCATCATAATATCGAAGATTCTCCTCCAACCAATGGGGTGATGAGATAGAAAGACATGATGGAGGATTCTTCAATACGGATCCGCTACGTCACATCTCACGAGGGAAGGCTCAACAGAATCAGTTAGGCGGTACGTCCCTCTCGATCAGGTACAAAAGAACCCTTCTTCCTCGCGGAGAAGGGGACTGGACTCTTTTTCAATCTCAGAATTTCCTTACCTTCTCTCATAATCAATTCTAACTTGATCGTCAGAGCTTCGTCTTGGGAGCCTCTCCCAGACATTGTCTAACGATCATATATTTTCTTTGTACTGTGATATCATGAGAAGGAACCTACACAACTTTCGCCCTTGATCTCAATCCAATCCTCTCCGACATATCACAACAAAAACCCTTGTATGTGTAAATATCACTTTTCCATAGTATTAATATAGTGTAAATAATTATATACTTTTATATAAGTATTCGTCTACTCCCAAAATTTTATAATAGTGTTAATCACTCATAAACTACACCTATTATAGTTTATTATAAATATTTCGTCGTACCTATACACACACACATACACACACACACACACACACACACACATATATATATATATATATATATATGTGTGTGTGTGTGTGTGTGTTAGCATGTTTAGATGTTCATAAATAACATACATTATACAGCTAATACAAGTATATGAACTTTTAGTATGATATAATCAATTTTCTTGTTTTTTACTTTCTTTGCGTCACCAATAGTAAATATTGAATTATAAACTTTGTAAAATCTATTTTTACCTTTTTGTGACGTTTAAGTCAATGTAACCTTATGTTTTTAAATCAACATATTTTAGGTCAAATCTCACAAAAATGGTATCATAACCTGATTATGTCCATTTTTGTTAGAAAACCCTAATTTTCTCATAACATGATAGATTTTTAGGTTTTCTTTTTATAAAACCAAATCCTTGGTATTTATAACTAGTTTTATAACATATGTCCAAAATAACATATTTTGATTTATATCCCACAAAAATGGTGTAATAACTTGGTTATAACCATTTTTGCTAGAAAAAAAATCATATTATGTTCATAAAAACCATAGTTTTTATAGTTTTTTTTTTTGACTTTTTCTTAAGAACATATGACATATTTATACTCATTTTTCATAAATTTGTATTTTAAACAACATACCACACGTAAATGTTCATAATATTAGTTAATAACATTATTTCATGTAGATAACATTTATACACAACATTAAAATAAAGCATGTATAACAACTTATACAATTATACAAGTTGACTTGGATTCTCCCCCTAAAACTTGGATAAAGATGGAAATGAAGGGTATGAACTCACCTTGAGTGTATTTCTTGGTGGATAAAGAGGTGAAGATGAGAAATTTCAAGCTAAGAACACTTGAAGATTGGAAGATCCCATGGATTTTAACACATATTAATGTGTGTAATTGTAACAAAAACTAGTATATATATGCATAGAATATTTAGATTAGTAAGGAAAAACTTACCAAAAGATCAAGAACCAACTTCTAAAAACTAGTCTTAAGGGAGAGGGCTTGTTCTTGAGGAAGGAAATGAACAAAACAATGAAGAAGATGGGATGGGGGAGGGTTTCGGCTGAAATAAAGGGAAGAGGGAGGGAGCATTGGGGGGGGGGGGGGGGGAGTGGTAGGGTGAGTATGGGAGCATGGAATGGTTTCTTTAATTTAATATTCAAGCATGACCATTTTAATTAAATAATAATATTTTTATAAAATGTAATAATCATATAAGACAAATGTGGTCTTTAGTTTATTTTTTATAAAAAAAAATGGGTAATTTTTATAAAAGTTTGTGATTTTTATAAAAAGTGTGGTAAAAAGGATGTATAATTATTTAATTTAAACCATATAAAGTGAAATTATTATTAAAAAATTATTATCATCAAAAATAATATAACATTACACGAAAGTTATGATGATTTCTAATTTTTTTCGTTAACGTTTGAGTGTTTAAATCGGGTAGAGAATTTGACGCATTTGGTGATGAATTCACCAAAAATCTGAATGTGTAACATTTGTTATGAATTTGTCATGTAGTATAAGGTTTATGAACTTTGTGCTATGAATATTATTTATACCTAAATAATATATGATTGAATTATCGAATTTTTACGTTATTAACCGTAATTAGGGTTTATATTCAATAATTGGTAAAAAAAGAGGTACTTTGAATTTATAACTTGTCAATAGTACATTAGTAACATTAGGGAATATCACATTTCTCCTAAAATTGTAATACGAGTTAAGCTGAACTGGTTGACTTTGTTTGACCAAAATTGACGGTGGTCACATTTATATCCACACATAGCTATTAATGAGATCTACAACTTTCATTTAGACTTTGTTGCTTAATTCTCACATTATTTATTATTTATTATTTATTAGAATGCTTACACTGCTACACTCCGTTTAAAAATTGTATCTCTTTCGTACGACATACGTTCGTGATTGTCTTCATATATTAACGGATAGGTATTGACAAGATCTTCAACTCTCGTTTAGATTGTTTTGCCTAATAATCAACCAATCTTAATTTCGGTTTCTATGTTGTATACTGCTGCGCTGAAACTTCAAAAAATCATAACTTTTGTTTAAGAAGTCAGATTTGGACGTTCTCTATATGTACGCTCTCACTTTTACGATTACTTTGACTTTCGTTTAGATTCCTCATGCTAATAAGTCATCTATCTCTGATTCGTATTTTACGACGCGCTTTGCCGTATAGGGATGAAAGCAAAATTTCAAACAATCATAACTTCTTCATACAAAATCAGATTTAAGCGTTCTATACATCTATGGAAATCGTATTGACGTTTCATACATGTTTATGTTGATTACTTTGGCTAAAAAGTAATATCCATCAAATTTGAATTTTTATAAATAAACGGTTTATATTACATCATATTGAAGAGTGAAAACGAGGTGTAACACCTACACTTCATTACTTTTCAGGAAGAAAGAGTCAAAATCATCGACTACCTCAAATTCAAGCGTTCTTTCTCCTCTTGGATTCCTTGAAAGAACTACTATTGTTTTCGTTGATTCTCCTTCACTCATCTACAACAATGTCACATACACATGGTCTGATAACGTTTGCCGCTGTCGACAATTAGCTTCATCCATCTCCGGTCTTGGCATGGGGAAGGCAATGCCGTGTCGGTTCCTATACCCAACATCACCACCAATTATGAGCTTCATGTCACTGCCACCATGACTGACATCGTCATCAAACACCATCGATATCGATTTAGATGCACATACTATCTCAACACCCATTTCTGATCAATCTAGGTCGTCACAATCAACCTTCAAACCTATCGGGGAAATCAATTAAAGCTTGTCGATCAGCTATCGTTAAACCTTCTCCAGAAACCAATTTCAAAGATCACTATCTCTTTCATCACCACATTAACCACTCGGGTTGATTAGCTTTAGTAATTTCCTACAATGAAAACGAGATTTAATGACATTGCTTCCATATAAACTATTGATTCTTAATCATGGCTTTCTTTGTTGATAAAAGTGATAGAAAGATAAATTTGTTTGAAGTCAAATGGATATAGATTTTTCTTTATTTTGCAATTAATGGGTTGAACCATATCTTGTACTTCGAGAATGGTGGGTGTGGAAATAGGATCGAACCTCGATTTTTGAGGTGTGTAAACGTAACAACGAAAATGGATGGGGGTCAATGAAAATATGAATAAAGGCCAACGATATCTTTTTGTGGAAACGATGAACAATGAATGCAACACTCAATTTTGGTTTGAAGCTCGATTTCTTCTTCCCCTGTTTTCTTCAACCATATACATATACTAGCACACATTAGGTTAGGCGGATAAGAAAAGAGGGAGAGAGCTGAGAGGATTGAGGGTACGGGTAGGGCAGGGGTGTTTTTTTTTAATTCATTTTATTTTTTAGGTGAAATTTAATTAAAGAAAAAGATAAAAAATATTAAAAGGGTAAAATGTCATTTTATGTGACTCAGGACAAACCTTGCGAGTGTTAGAAACCACATAAACCATACCTGTTATACAGTGACTAAACTTGTAAATATGAAAAACCACAAGGTCCATTTATGTAATTTTGTCAAAAGAAAACTATAGAAATGGTCGAAGACAATTTACAAATACGGTCCCAAAATTTTTCAAAATAGGTCCCTATGCAAAACTATTTTACAAGAATGGTTCTTATGTTTCAAAAAGTTACATAAATGACCCCTTCCTTATAACAAATTTACAAAAATGGTTCATATGTTTCTTAAAATTATAGACAGGGTCCCTACCTATTAGAAAATTTACATAAATGGTCCCTATGTTTCACAAAATTATAAAAATATTCTCTTCTTTTCACAAAACTACAAAAATAACCCATGCTAAAAGCAAAATTACAGAAATTGTCCCTACATTTTCACAAAACTAGAGAAATGGTCATTGTCTGATAACAAATTTATAGAAATGTTGCCTATGTAAGAAAACATTAGAAAAATTGGGTCATCTGTGTTGAAAGTATAAAATTAATAAATCTGACACAACACGGCCACCCACTGGTTATATAGTATGTTAGAGAAAAAAAAAAGGGTTAAACCCTTAAAATTGCTATAATTTTCACTTTGCATCCTTTGAGTTGTGGTTATTACCAATTACCAAACTAGTATCAAATATTTCTAATAAGCTCTTTTCAAGTTCATTGTGACTTGATGATATTAATGAGCATAAAGAAAAGTATACAACAGTAATATGATATTTTGAAAAGAGTAATATGATATTTTGAAGAGGCAGGAACTACAAATTCAATGAAAGAAAAAGAGAAGTTACAAACAATCTACCTGTTGTTAAGACTTAAGAATACACTTTGATAATCAAAAGGAAAATGGTTGTTATTGGGTTTTAAAATGTAATGTTTCAAACAGGCTCATAAAGACCCAACATGTGACCATCAATACACCGCATTGCAGCAACCTGCCAACAAAAGCAACAATCTTTTCAATCTTAAAATATTATTATAATTATTATTATTATTATTATTATCACCTTTCCATGGACCTCATATTTGATAGGCCCATCCATCTCTGCACCTAAAGCCATGAGTTTAGTCACCGTGCTGTTAATGTCGGTCACACTGAATGATAACAGTGATGAGTATCCCTTCTGAACCTCAATCTCACTGTAGTGTATATATACAGAAGAACTCATATCGCCATGTAGAATCAAAAGGGCGTGTGTGTGTGTGTGAGAGAGAGAGAGAGAGGATTGAAAGTGACCTGGAAGAATGCATGAGAGCGAGCTTGAGAGGGCCGGATTCAAGTTCAGCCCACCGGAGAGTACACACATTTATGGTGAAATCAAGGCCTTCTTTGTAAAATTTTGCAGCTTTTGGAACATCTTTATGCAGTTGCAGTATCCACCTGAAGGAGGCGGAAGCAGCCACCATGTTCTTTCTATATGTCCCAAGGAAGCTGCACCACACCTACCACATAAGGGGAAAAGGGGTTATATAGATTAGAAGTTGAAGATCAGAAGATGTAACTCTGTTATGTATATAAAAAGAGCATCTTTATGAATATGAATCAATACGCCACTATGTCATTTAGGGGACATTGTATATACTAATTGGGATACTTGAATGAGAACAAAAACTGTAAGAATTCACAAAAGTGCTTCCAACTAGAAGACTAGGCATGTTTGAGGATTAAGTAAGAGTAGTGGTGTTAAAAAAAGGAACAAAACATCAAACACCTGGTAGGCATTCATAAACTTGATTGAAAACAAAAAACTGTAACTGTAAGAGCCAAAACAACCGGATGCTAAAGAATATGGATCCCAACTTAAAAGGAAGGCAGAATCAGAAGTCGAAATTAATGGTGGTAAGCCACTCTGATAACATAAAGATAAAATATTTAGAAATGAGAAGCTATGTATTACAGCAAAACTATGAAGAATGCGGAATCAGAACTAGAAATTAACAAATGGTGAAACATACCCACCGCCTGATAATCAAAATTAAATTACGCATGCAGTTTTATCAATGAACTCGTATACGTAAACCTAAACCTAATTAACATACCTGGTTCAAAATCCGAGCCTGCTGAGCTGATCGGTGAAGAAGAAGAAGCAGCAGCCTGGTGATCGATGAAGAATCAATAATTCGATATAATTTATTTGGCCCAAAGCTCAAAACATTTAACTACATCTAACTTATGGGCTGTTTCATAATTCAAGTAAGTACTTATGTGAACCTGTTAACAAGTGAAATACGTGCGATTTAATTTAGGGCTGTTTGGCAGGATCTGAATTTTTAAGAGGTCTGAATTTCTAAGAGGGTCTGAATTTTTAAGATCTGAATTTTCAAATACTGTTTGGTTGAAACCTCTGAATTACAGTGTTGAATTATAAAAATGACAATTTTACCCTTCTGTGTTATTTTTTGTTGAATTTAACGTTTTTGTTTATAAAATAACCGAATCAACTGCTTTAATAATTATAAAAATATATATATAAAAACACCATATAAAATCTAAATTAAACATAAATGAAAATTAAACATTTATCCAAATCAAACATACCTCTATCATTACTTGATTATACTCAAAGCAACTAATTACAATAATACAAGAAAATCAAAGATTATACCACAAATAACAAACCTATTTCTTATTGTTGTACTCAAAACAATTAAAAGCTCCAAAACAATGATAACCTAAAACATATCTAAAAAAGTAAAAATCTTCTATTCTCTTGTTAATTTTCACTTATTCCCCAAAATACCCTTTCCGTGTAAACCATAATTTCTTTACTTCAATCCATAATAAATATGATGTTAATGAATGCTTGGTATGAATCTTCTCCACTAATAGACACCGCATGTTCAAGATATAGCATCATACTTTCATTTAGTGAATCCATAACATGTTAATAATCAATTTCACAGATTTCAGCATTGTTTCACAAGATTTCATAGATTTTTCAGAATTAATAAGCATACTTTCATAGCATCATTTCAAAAAAAACAACAAATCAAAAGAAAAAAAATACTTCATTTGTTGTTGTTGGAAACTAGAAAAACAAGAGAACAACAAAAATCAAGATTTCACAACAATGTTTTTCACATATTTCAGCAACATTTCACAATAAAAACGAAGAGAAACAAGAAATCAGCAAGATTTTCAGAAAACTTCAAGAAAAAACAAAAAGTAACAAGATTTCACAGCAAAAACGAAGGAAAAAAAAAACCCCGCGATTGCATAAAACTATATGCCATCTGATTTCAAAAAATAAATAAATAAAAGAGAAAAACAACAAATTTTCTATGAAATCACCCAATTCAGAGAAACAGCAAAACTATACGCCATCTGATTTCAGAAAAAATAAAAGAAAAAAACAACAATTTTTCTATGAAATCACCCAATTCAGGGAAACATAAACTTGCAAAAATCATCGGTATCAGAAAACGATAGCACATCTGAGTAATCACTGATTTCAGAAGTTATTTGTGTGTGTGTGTGTGTGTTGATGAGAATAAAAGACCGAAGGCATGATATTACCTGTAGAAGTCGTTGCACAAGTCGTCGGAGGTGGAGCCGGAGGTGCTGTGGCGTAGCAATTGGAGGTGGTGCCGGAGGTGCTGTGGCCTAGCAGTCGGAGCTGGAGACGGAGAGGAGGCCGACGACTGCGAAGACGGGGGAGGGAACACAACTTCGATAGATCGATGGACGTTTGTGTGTGCGTGTTGATGAGAAGAAAGGAGTGAGGCGTGATTTTGAGAAAAAAAAGAAAAAAAAGGGCAGCTGCGTTCTTTTTTTTTTTTTTTAGACGAGGGGTGAAATGTGATTTTTTAAGAGAAATTTAACAAATTCACATGTGTATTTTAAGAGGGTACCAAACAAACTATATGATTTTTTAAGAGACATTTAACAAATTCACATGTGTATTTTAAGAGGGTACCAAACAAATCATATCTGAATTTTTAAGAGGCTGTCTCTTAATTTTTTAATTAAGAGGCAAATAAATAGGGCCTTAATCGAAACAAAAGTTAATTTTACTTGTTAACTAGTACAGTAAAAGTGGAATTATTGAAAAAAAAAAAAAAGCTTTCATATGCAATTTCTACTCTTCCTGCATTCAAAATAAATGCAATAATATCATTTATGATATTTTACTTTAGGCGTGTTCGGCATGCAGTTTTTGGGAGCTTCTGGCTTCTATCTTTTAAGAAAACACTAGTAAAAAAGTAAAAGTTTTGTTCGGCGACGGGAGCGTTTAGCTTTTAGCCTACACAAAAGGCTCCAAAATCAAAATCAAAAGGCTCCAAAATCCAAAATCAAAAGCTACATGAATCAAATTATATAATATATGGTTTAATGATATTTACAGTTGTTGTTATGATTAATTAATTTTAAAAAATATATTTGTTTGTCATTTTAATTTCTATCATTGTAATTATTTGAAACATCAAATAATGTTTTTGTTTTTAAAGGTAACAATATAATTTTAGTATATAATGTTACATTTAACTATTGTTGTTATAAGCTATTTTAAATAATGTATTTCAAAACTCTTAATTATTTTAATTTGGTTTCAGAAATTTAATTTTTTTAAAATTTATTTGATGAATATTGTTAGCTTCTTTGATTGTAATTATTTAAAACAACAAATATTGTTTTTGTTTTTAAAGATAACATTATAATTTTTTATATAATACTATTTCTAACTATTCTTATTGTAAGTTATAGTTAAACTACTTATTTGAAAAATCTTAATGATTATAAAAAATAGTTTCATGGTGTAACACCATGTTCGGAGTCATCTCCTAATTTGGGGTCGTGACCCGTATTTTAGTTATCATAAGGCTATGGTCCTTGGGGTAAGAGAGATTTAGACCCCTTAGATGTAGATAATGTAGATTAGGTGATCTGAGAGCTCGATCTGTGTTTTGGAGCCTAAGGGTATAACCGTAAAGTGATAGTTTGGTCTTTTTATGAATTTTAGATTTAAGCCCGGAGAGCTTTAAGGCAAATGAGAGTTGATAAAATTGTAGAGCTTCTCATTATCTTTTCGTGGATATAAAGAACGTCGAAATCGGACATATAACAAAGAAGTTATGGCCTTCGGAAGTCTGGTGGTTTTAGTTCATGGCCGAGTACGCTAGGCGTACGCTATGAGTACACTAGAAAAACCCTAACCCTAGCATCTCCTTGTGATTCTAGAGCTTTTGGAGGAGTTGTGGTGGTTTGAAGAAGAATATATCACCATTGAAGCATAGATTCAACTAGGAAGTTCCATTTTCAACCTCGACCAACATCTCTGGACCGTTATGAGTAACCAAGATTCAAGCCTTTTGTTTCCTTGTCACTAAATATATGGTTTTATGCATGTTTATCCATGGTCATAAGAGTTAGAGTGTTGGGACTCCATAAAGTTAGCAACTTTATTGTCAGGGTCGAATGGCTATAGTGAGGAGCCGCATGTACTTTGAGTCTTTAAGGTGTCGAATGTTGTATAACTTCAACACTCTGTCTATTTTACAAGACATTGTTATTTCGATATTTTTATGTTTAGTCCTTGTAACTTTTTTTGAGTCTGATGTACCCTATAAATAGGGTAGGTGCATAAAGTAGAGTAACATTCTAACACAAGATGAATTCTCTCTTGTACTCTTGTTCGCTCTTGTACTCATTCAGACTAAATCGAGCCAAACAGATATTATTTACATCTTGTGTTCATTTACAACTTTGAATGTCTTAATCAATATCTAACACACTTCAATTGGTATCAGAGCAGGATTCACTAAATTGATTGTATTTTTCTCGTGTTTTTTTTAATCGTTCGTTCCGATTCAAAATTTTACGTAAATTGAATCAGGAGTCAATTGATTGTATTCAATTGATTATGCACCCTGTGTGTTAGATCAATTGATTACTGTTCAATCTTTGATTGATTTTTGTCTTAGATTTATTTTTGAGTCTAAAATCCTCGTTCTTCTAAATCCGTACAACAATGGCGAATTTCAATCTGAACACACTGACGAATTTCTCTTATTTGCTCGGATCGTCAACAAAGACTCTGATGCTAATTCTCGAGTATTATGAGCAACGGGTTGATAGGATGGAAGACTATGTGAATGAGATCGATGAGGATTTGTTGTGATCCATCAATAAAGGTCCATAGAGATGCTTGTTACTCTTGGAACTACTGCTACGAATGATGATATGATCACGCATGGAAACAAGATGAAGGCGAATGATAAGAAATGTCTACGTGAATTACGTGGTGCTCTTTCACCCGTAATTCACAACTATGCTCGTGGATGTTCTACAGCCAAGCAGATTTGGGATACCTTGAAGGAAAAGTATCAAGGTAATGAGAAGATGAAGAAGAGTTTTGTAAAACATTGCTCGCTAGAGTTTGGAGAATTCAACTGAATCAATCGAATCGTACTATGATCGATTTAATGAACTGATTTTCAAGTGTTCTCGATACAGAGTGACTCGTTCGTCCCTGGAGTTCAATCTTACTTTTCTTATGGGCTTACAAAAGGAATGGAGAAACATCAGTTTGATGATTAAGACTCAAGAAAAATTTGACGGTTACTCTCTTGTAAATCTGTATAATGTCCTGAAAGCACATGAAAGCGAGATCAATGACATTGTTGAAGAAAGTAAACTGAAACATCCCAAAAATACAGTCTAAAAATTTCATTTTAAGTCATTAATAAAACCATATCTATCATTCAACATATAGAAATCATGAATCGTGTATCCCAAGAATATCTTAATGTCTATCAAATATATATCAGAGTATAAACATCTCAGGCTGAATAAATGGTGTGTGCACTGCAATCATCCCGAGCTCCTCTTTTGAAAACCGAAGTACCTGAAACCAAAACTGAAAACCGTAAGCACGAAGCTTAGTGAGTCTCCCCAAACTACCACATATCATACACATAATCATACTACTGAGAGATACGGGCCCCGCCCACACTCCGCTAACTAGGAGATACGGGCCCCGCCCACACTCGGCTGCTTTGAGATACAGGCCCCGCCCACACTCAGCTACTATGAGATACGGGCCCCGCCCACACTTAGCTAGTCATAAAGATACATACAAGTACTCCACAAACAACAAGTATCACTAAGCATACACATCTGTACCATATCAGTCATCTATGAGATATAGGCCCCACCCACACTCAGCTACTATGAGATACGAGCCCAGCCCACACTCAGCTACTATGAAATACGGGCCCCGCCCACACTCACATTCCTAAAAACACATACATGTATCATACAGGCAACAAGTATAACAATCCATTAATCTGACTGCTATCTATACTCAGATAATAATAAGATACGGGCCTCGCCCACACTCAATTACTAACGTATCACATATACGGGTCGGCCTTGGTGCCTTAGACCCGTTCCTACTGGAAGAGGACTTACCTCACACTGCTAAAGTCCCGCTGACAAAATCATAACTGCTAAATGAAAGATTCATGATCTGTCAAATATCAAAATAACACCCAATTAATAATTGGGTTCCAACTCATGTCCATAAGTCCATACTTGGGGTAAAAGACTACTTTACCCCTATCTTAGCTTGATTCAAGCCCAAGGCCCAATCCAAAGGCCCAATAGTCTGATAATCAACTAAAGCCCAACTATGGCCCAATTTTCTAAATTGGGCCCAAATCCTTCACACGGTCTTACTTTAAAGGCCCAACCATTTAATTGATCCAAACACTTGGCAATCCAATAGTCCAATACCTCATAATCTTCAAGGCCCAAATATGGCCCATCTATGGCCCGATTTTCCCAATTGGGCCCAATCCTGCCCAATGGGCCTTATCTTAAAGCCCAGTCAAATACTCTAGTCCTTATACTTGTTCTTGGATGGTCCATCAATAGCCTAAAACATCTAGGCCCAACTCCAAACCCAACAAATTAGGGTTTTCACATGAAATGATAAGTTGGGTTAATTATAAACACTTAACTCATTAATGACTTAATCCATTAAGTTCATCAGTTTACTAGGTCATTCATACAGTGTAATTGGGCATAATTCATATTTCAATTCCAATGGTCCATAACGCGGGTCCCGATAGATCCAAACCAACAAACCCAAAATTAAGGTTTTCTAAACCCTAATTAGGGTTTCTAACCCAAACATGAGTCAACCAAGTCCAACATTAAGTTGTTAGGTCCATTAGGGTTCTACAAGGCCAGGCACCACCCACTGCCACCTCGGGCAGTGGTGGTCGACGACGGCTCACGGTGGCAGGCGGCGACAGCCACCATTTTCAATGGTGGTGGCTTATAATCTTGACTAAACTCCATCAAAACAACCTGGAAAACAACATACACCTTACTACACTCACACACACGCACACAGCCACCATCATAAGGTGGTTGGCGGTGGAAGAACGATGGCAGCCACCACCTTATGGTGGTGGCGGTGGATTTACGGCCAAATAAAACATCCACACACACTAATAGGCTTGTTACAGCATCATACAAACACTAGCACCATCAAAATCCAAGAAACATACCAACATGGCCACCCTTGAGGTGGCAGCGGCGGTCGGAGCTGCAACGACTCGCACCACAGTCGACGACATGGCTGAAGGCGGAACATAAGAAGAAGAATAAGAGGGAGGAGCGTCTGAGTGCACCATCAACACCGCCTGACGTCGCCTCCAGCAGCCTTGGCATCGCTGAGATTGGTCCTCTCGTCCGTGCATGACATCATCGGCATTAGGTGTCGCAGTAGCTGCTCGGTTGCTCCTGTCGCCACCAGCAGCGAGCTATGGTGGTCGATCTTTGCTAAGTGGCGGCTGGAGATACTACCCATGGTGGTGGCGGTTGGAGTATAGCGATTAGGGTTCGCTGATTCATTCCAAACGAGAGGGGAAAGAGATATGGGGTTAACCCGTGTCTCATTTCAAACTTTTGTACATTTTTCCAAAAACAACCCCTCCTCGCAAAACCTTTTTCAGTTTAAATCCAAACTTTACCCTTTAGCCCCCGACTTCAAAAATACTTTCATAATAAGTCCGAAATTTACCCTACAAACCCTAACTTCTAAAATCATCTTCAAGTTTGATCCATAATTTACTAAATAGCCCTTAATCTTCAAAATTCTTCACGAATTAATTCTGAAATTACATTTTAACCCCAAAACCAACACTTCATTGAATATTATGGATTTTAGGGCTACTATTCAGTCATCAATTTATCTATTTATCTAATAAATAAATGGGGTGTTACAGCTCTCCCCCACTTAAATTAGATTTTGTCCTCGAAATCATTCCTTACCATTTCTTATGCGCCAAACCACTTAAGTGACATGGTCACCATCCTGGGCATACCCTAGCCTTCCCAGGGTAACCGTGACCAACCTTCGCAAGGCCCTAAAATTCGTAGGCGAACTAATTTCCCGCAACAAGATCACATCTACTTAATCTGAATTATGCTGTCTCGAGATGGTCTAAATCCCTGACAAACCACTCTTACTGAATCATTATTGTCGAATCCATTCTACTTGTCTCTCAGTTGCCTACTCATTTCCTGATAACTTAATGCTCCCACTACAAAAACAAAATCACATATCCACTTATCCTTGTGATTCACTTATACTGGCCAAAACTCAGATAACCCTGTTGTAAGTGACTTAGCATATCCTAAGCTATCTGTGAATCTAACCATACATGAAATCCCATAATACCATTATTGCTTGAGACACTGAACTATCCAAAGCATTGAAATTCTTGAAACATTGAACTGTATGAAGCAGTAAGTTGCGCCTTGGCTACCTTCCAAAATCTACCAAGATCTCCTTAGTCTCAAATTGTTCATCAGTCATCTGAAATACCCGGTTCCAGTCGGGTTGCGGAGCCAAAGGACTCCATATTTAGGCGTCTCACCTGATCTCTTAACGAAATCCTCCTCTGGACTAGATGCTAATAGTTATCTTGTCACTGTGGCCCTAACGACCTTCTAATCTAACTGATTGGTTCCATGCGTCGAATCCTGATGTCACCAAACCCAAAGCTAAAAGTGATTGCTACATGACCATTGGTAGCCTTATGTCATAAATGACCTTAAGCAGCCCACTGCTTCCTTGCTCTCTTCTCTGTAGTGGCACTTCTACAGTCTTATCACTGGCTTAACCAGGTCTAATCCGTCTAGGAAACTCCGAAATCCAATCTGTGGATTTCCATAACCTCACTGCTACACCCGAACTGGTAGGTACTACTGTCCTTCCCGCATCCTAACAACGCACTCACGCAATCTACCAACCTAGTGAATGCTACAACTACACCTGCATACTTACAACACTCTATCACTATCTGTTGCCAGTGAATGTTACGACTACTCCCACAGACTTACAACACTCTAATACTATCTGGTTGCTAGTGAATGCTACGGCTACACCCGCAGACTTACAACACTCTAACACTATCTGACTGCTAGTGAATGCTACGGCTACACCCTCAGACTTACAACACTCTAACACTATATAGCTGCTAGTGAATGATACGGCTACACCCGCAGACTTACAAGACTTTAACACTATCTGTACTGGATCGAACACGCGCTTGACCTGCACTCAGCTAAACCCATGTCCTGACTGGAATCCCCAACCTGAGTCCCTAAGGCTTGCTAGCAACATTACGGGAACGCTATATCCTTATTGGCAAGTTTTTCCGAACTTCCATCTCACACTATCCCCAAACCATACAGTCACTTGGGTTGTCTTCCTTCCTGACAAGGATGCGAAACGTATCCCGGTTTCAAAACTGCTCCTACTTTTGAATCCTTGGATGATTCTCCCCCCACTTTGATTCAACTAACGTCTAACAACCCACAATACTGGAAGGATTCTCAATCCTTCTTACCATTCTATGCCCAATCTGCTGAAAACCACGCTTACCATTTCTAGAGATTCAATACTAGCCAATCCAAAAGATTACACCACCTCCAAGAACCCAAATAAATCTCTGGTAATAACCCGCTAAACCCAGGAAGCTCTGAATCTCAATTGGAGACCTTGGAATCTCCCACTGCATCATGGCCTCTATCTTGGTCGGATCGACTAGAATACCCTTATGATTGACAAGGTACCTAAGAAATTGCACCCCGCGCAACCAGAACTCACAATTGGAGAACATTGCGAAAGTTCTCTCCCTTCTCAAAGTCTCTAGCACCTCCCTCAGGTGCTTCTCGTACTGCTCCTCAGTCTTAGAATAAACCAAGATGATGTTGTACTTTCCCAATCTCGTAATCTGGGGAATTGCTCTATCACCATATCACGATTCGCTAATGCTTCTTGGTATGCAATTGGCATATGACATCTCTTGAAATATAATTCAGACACAAACCGAGGATAACTTCGAATTACACTTACTCAAACCCTTGGATCTAAAGGCTCTACCGTGCAGCTTCCTGCACGTATTGTACCGAATCTGACCCTGTGGTCTCTCAAAAGTTGTTCCAAAATCTTGGGTCTCTTCCCGAGACCCTTCTATATAATTAACTGATCTGATTCCCACTTACCAATGTGCTCCAAGTCATATCACTCAGGGTCTTGCACCCTGAGATACTCACGATCTTCCTTCTATCATCCTGCAGTAAGTCAAGATACCTTAACTTCTTCGTTTCCTCATCTATTGCATATTGTGTAACCAACTAAACTCTCTCTCCCAAACTTGGCAGTGATCTCTGCCACCGTCACCATAGTCTAGCGGAGATCTAACAACTCTTGCGCCAACTACTGTGCCTCAATCACCTGGGCACACTTTGCCCAGGATCTAGTCTAAAAGTCATCCCATGACATAGCTTCAACCGCATCATCACTTAAACTTCTACGAACCTATTTCCATCCATCATGTGCCCTGTCCTTCAGGAGGCAGGAAGCAAGTCGGTCCTTGTCCCATTTAGAGACTACGGCTGGTACGAACATATTGGCGACATCTGCTAATCACCTACTGCTAGCAATGGGGTCCCTAGTCCCATTATAATCTGGGGCTTCACAAGCTCTGAAATCCTGAATCATCAACGTACGCGTCCCTATCATGGCTACTATCTCAGTGCAGAATGCACTCACCCACTCATCACAAATCTCTAAAATACCCTCCTTGATCATACCGAAGATCATAAGAGTCTGGTCAATGATACTGCTCGTACTCTCAGATGGAATGAACTCCCTCTTCTGATCATCGAGCTGCCCGGCTATAGAGTCCGAGCCTGATCCCTCATCGACACCAGAACTACCATCTGGTCTACCATGTAGCGTCACTATACTCGGAAATATACCCTCACCATCACCAATAACACTCGTCAAAACTCGAGGAATCTCACACACTACAAGTTCCCTGGTCTTATCTCAGCCTTCCTTGATTCGAGTACAGATCCTCTACTTTTAGTAGTATGGGCCCCTACTACCTTCCATATGTATTCGTACTTTCCTCAAGAACTGCCTCGACTCCACCAAGTCCCTTCTACTACTACTGCTGATCTCATGCTAATCTCATCATAGGCTTGCCCTAGGGTAATCACCAACCCACTCTCTGCCATTAGCTGCATAAGAAGTCCCTGCTTTCTTCCCCTAACTAGCTCGCAAATACTATTACATATTACTCATACTAGATAATTCTTCGAATGAGAGATCCTACCTTACAACAATTGTACTCAAACAAGAGCTACGAAATAGAGCTAGACCCAACCTTCTGAAAGTATTTAGTCCTTGCAATATGTAACTTAACATATTCGTTTACTAGTTAGTGAAGGACAACTAGAACACCTAAAAGCACAAAGCAATCAACATTCGGGCATTGAGTACACATAATCAAGCATATACTACTCTGGCTATCATACTGACTAATATGTAGTAGCATGCAGTTCCCAATAAGCTAGTACACCAATAACAAGCATACAAGGCATCCTTCCTAGATCCTTAGCCCTAAACTAGCATGCAGGTCTCATAAAGCTGATACACATATAATAGGCACGTAAGGCATCCTTCCTAGATCCTTAGTCCTAATCTAGCAATCAGTTCTCATAAAGATGATAATCATATCATAACATGAACTTGTATGGGTAATTTGGGAATACTTACTTGAGCTCGGCTGATTGCATGCACCACACCCTTTTCTCTTTTCAAAGTTCTTTTCTTTCTAAAATTTCTTTTCGCTTTTTCTAAAACTCTTTTCTTTCCTCAAAATCATTCTTACAAAAATTGGTTTTCTTTTTGAAAACTTCTATACCAATCCTTAGTTTGAGTTCAGACATACCCAAAGCGTGCCTAAATCCCTCAAACCAAGGTTCTGATACCAACCTGAAACATCCCAAAAATACAGTCTAAAATTTTCGTTTTAAGTCATTAATAAAACCATATCTATCATTCAACATATAGAAATCATGAATCGTGTATCCTAAGAATATCTTAATGTCTGTCAAATATATATCAGAGTATAAACATCCCAGGCTGAATAAATGGTGTGTGCACTGCAATTATCCCGAGCTCCTCTTTTGAAAACCGAAGTACCTGAAACCAAAACTAAAAACCGTAAGCACGAAGCTTAGTGAGTCTCCCCAAACCACCACATACCATACACATAATCATACTACTGAGAGATACGGGCCCCGTCCACACTCAAGGAGATACGGGCCCCGCCCACACTCCGCTGGCTCTTAGATATGGGCCCTACCCACACTCAACTACTTTGAGATACGGGCCTCGCCCACACTCGGCTGCTTTGAGATACGGGCCCCGCCCACACTTAGCTACTATAAGATACGATCCCCGCCCACACTCAGCTAGTCATAAAGATACATACAAGTACTCCACAAACAATAAGTATCACTAAGCATACACATCTGTACCATGTCAGTCATCTATAAGATACGGATCCCACCCACACTCATCTACTATGGGATACGGGCCCAACCCACACTCAGCTACTATGAGATATGGGCCCGCCCACACTCACAGTCCTAACAACACATACATGTATCACACAGACAACAAGTATAGCAATCTAATAATCTGACTGCTATATATACTCAGATAATAATGAGATACGGGCCCCGCCCACACTCAACTACTAACATATCACATATACGGGCCGACCTTGGTGCCTTAGACCCGTTCTTACTAGAAGAGGACTCACCTCACACTGCTGAAGTCCCGTTGACAAAATCATAACTGCTAAATGACAGATTCCCGATCTGTCAAAAATCAAAATAACACCCAATTAATAGTTGGGTTCCAACTCATGTCCATAAGTCCATACTTGGGGTAAAAGACTACTTTACCCCTATCTTAGCTTCATTCAAGCCCAAGGCCCAATCCAAAGGCCCAATAGTCTGATAAACAACTAAAGCCCAACTATGGCCCAATTTTCTAAATTGGGACCAAATCCTTCACACGGTCTTACTTTAAAGGCCCAACCATTTAATTGATCCAAACACTTGGCAATCCAATAGTCCAATACCTCATAATCTTCAAGGCCCAAATATGGCCCATCTATGGCCCGATTTTCCCAATTAGGCCCAATCTTGCCCAATGGGCCTTATCTAAAGCCCAGTCAAATACTCTAGTCCTTATACTTGTTCTTGGATGGTCCATCAATAGCCCAAAACATCTAGGCCCAAAAGGAGGCCCAACTCCAAACCCAACAAGTTAGGGTTTTCACATAAAATGATGATTAGGGTTAATTATAAACACTTAACCCATTAAGAACTTAACCCATTAAGTTCATTAGTTTACTAGGTCATTCATACAGTGTAATTGGGCATAATTCATATTTCAATTCCAATGGCCTATAACGCGGGTCCCGATAGGTCCAAACCAACAAACCCAAAATTAGGGTTTTTTAAACCCTAATTAGGGTTTCTAACCCAAACACGAGCCAAGCTAGTCCAACATTAAGTTTTTAGGTCCATTAGGGTTCTACTAGGCCGGGACCACCCACTGCCACCTCGGGCAGTGTTGGTCGACGACGGCTCAAGGCGGCAGGCGGCGGCAGCCACCATTTTCAATGGTGGTGGCTTATAATCTTGACTAAAATCCATTAAAACAACCTGGAAAACAACATACACATTACTACACTCACACACACGCACACAAACACCATCATAAGGTGGCTGACGGTGGTAAAACGATGGCAGCCACCACCTTATGGTGGTGACGGTGGATTTCCAGCCAAATAAAACATCCACACACACTAATAGGCTTGTTACAGCATCATACGAACACTAGCACCATCAAAATCCAAGAAACATACCAACATGGCCGCCCATGAGGTGGCAGCGGCGGTCGGAGCTGCAACGACTCGCACCACATTCGGCGACATGGCCGAAGGTGGAACAGAAGAAGAAGAAGAAGAAGAAGAGGGAGGAGCGTCTGAGTGCGCCATCAACACCGCCTGACGTCACCTACGACAACCTTGGCGTCACTGAGGTTGGTCCTCTCGTCCGTGCATGACATCGTCGGCATCAGGTGTCGCAGTAGCTGCTCGGTTGCTCCTGGCGCCACCAGCAGCGAGCTATGGCAGTCGATCTTTGCTAGGCGGCGACTGAAGATACTACCCATGGTGGTGGCGGCTGGAGTATAGCGATCAGGGTTCGCTGATTCATTCCAAACGAGAAGGAAAAGAGATACGGGGTTAAACCCGTGTCTCATTTCAAACTTTTGTACATTTTTCCAAAAAACAACCCCTCCTCACAAAACCTTTTTCAGTTTAAATCCAAACTTTACCCTTTAGCCCATGCCTTCAAAAATACTTTCATAATAAGATCGAAATTTACCCTACAAACCCTGACTTCTAAAATCCTCTTCAAGTTTGATCCATAATTTACTAAATACCCCTTAATCGTCAAAATTCTTCACGAATTAATTCCGAAATTACATTTTAACCCCAAAACCAACACCCCACTGAGTATTATGGATTTTAGGGCTATTATTCAATCATCAATTTATCTATTTATCTAATAAATAAACGGGGTGTTACATAAACTGAGTCTTGGAGGACCATTAGCTTTGGTATCGAAAGTTGATGGTAAGGAGTCTGAGTCTGAAGAAAAAGCCAAGGATAGCGAAGAGGGATTCCTATTCAACTCTAATGATGAAGCAGTCGCATACTACTCGAACAACAAAGTGAAGAAATTTTTCAAGAAGCATTTCAATGGAAAGTTTAAGAACAATTCTGAGAACAAAAGCATGATTTCTATTAGACAAAGTGTGAAGGATGAGTCAGAAGTGGAGAAGAAAGATGTTCAGAGTTTGTATGAGAAGAAGAAGGAGTTAAAACTAAAATGAGACTCGGGTTATGATTGTAACTACTGTAATGGGTCAAATCATTTGGAAAAAGATTGCATGCTCAGGAAGAAAGAAAATAATAAGGAGAAAGTTAAGGACGAAGCTTATTATGCGGAGAAGATTGTGGATATTAGAGCTTGAACTAAGGGTGTCTCTCTGATTGCTAGAGGGGATGACAAATTAGAGGGAACTTATCATATATGGTCTTCTGGATCGAATGATGATGATATGAGAAATCCAACTCATGGGGAAATGTATGCGAAATTGGTGGAATATGAAGAAGAGAAAGAAGTTTCGGATGATGAAGATCAGATTACTGGTCGGTGTTTTGTGTCCACTGACTCGACTAAATCACCAATGACTAGTAAGGTACGTGACCTTCTTAAGTCATTTAAAATTCCTCCATCTTCTTATAATGATATCTTGTCTAAGTTTGATAATATGTGTGTTTATCTTAGTGACATGTTAATCTCCAACAGTAGTGAAGCAGAAAAGTCCAAGTCTCAATTATATGAAGCTAGAAATAGACTCGAAGAGAAGAAGGGACTAGTGGAATATCGTGATCTTAGAATAACTAATCTTTTAATAGATAAAGATTCACTTAGAATGGACAATTCGATGCTTATTAAAAAAAGAGGCATATATTGTAATTCAACTAAGCATATGTATGGTAAACTAGTATAATTTTATCACTCAGTTGACATATACGAGGAACATCATTGGAAATTGCTTCCTTTTCTTTCATATAAAAGAGAAAAAATTAATGAATCTACATATGCCTGTGATAGTAATAATGTTGATTATGATAAAATTCCAATTGATTCATATGCATACGGTATAGTAAATATAAATAATTGTTTGAATGTTAATGATCTTGTGCATATTATGAATGAGACCTTAATTAAAAACAAACAAGTCAAGATTTTGAACATAACCAAGAAGTCGGCTCTTGTATCTCAACAAAATTTTGCTGACATCGAAGATAATTCTGACAATATCAGTGAAATTGAGGAAGATAATGTGTCGATTGCTCACGATTGTCTGTCATTAATGTTAATTCATTAGTTAAAGGCAAAGAGAAATGTAATGATTCAATGTCGAAAGTAAACAATGATCAACCTTCAACATCCATAGCCTGTGTTCCTCATGATAATGTTATGGTTGAAGATTATGTGAGTGATGAGGATGAAGTTCCGAATGAGAAACCGATTCCAAGAGTTGTGGTCGATCAAGTATTCGCTGACTCTAAGGAGTATTCGAATGTGTTGAAAAATAAAGTAAAACATTGTCTTGAATCGAATTCAGTGGTTTATCCTAGGTTCAAGGATTCAAAAGAAGTTGTAGTTTTTGTCACCAAAGGAAACGGTGATAATGTGGCTCCGAAATTGAACAAATTGGTAAAATAAGACATTGAAGGTATGTAGAAAAGATGGGTTCTATTCAAATCAAAACACAATCGAAAATGGTTTAAACAAAAAAATCAAAAACTTTTCAACAACAAAATAGGCCAAAACATGTTTGGGTTGTGAAAACAGAAAAATCAATTGTTGCTAATAAAAACAAAGAAAATGTTGTTGATTCTTTAACCAATGATCCAAAACGTCAAATTGTGAAAACACAAACATTCAAAGAAAAAGTTGAAAATTTGGCTTGTGATGAAGGAATTTCGAAATCAAAAGCACAAATAAAGCCTATTGGAAAAATGTAAAAGCTTTTCACAACCAAAAGGGTTTTCAACAGAAATCCACTAAATCAGCCAAGAAGTTTTCACAAAATGCAAAAAAAATTCAAAACAAACAATCTCAAAAACAAAATGGTTTTCAAAAGAGTCAAAAGTATGTCCAAAATCATTTTCGACCAAATAAAATTCAAAGCAATGTTTAAAATATTGGACAAAGGAGTTTTGTCCAAAACCATGATCAAAGGAGTTTTGGTCAACGTCATGGAAATTGAAATTTTGCTCAAAATAATGGACAAAGGAATTTTTTTCAAAATCATGGACGAAGGAATTTTGGTCCAAATCATGTACAAAGAAGTTTTGCTCAAAATAGAAAAGTTTTTCAACAAATGGTATTGGTTATCAAAATCGTTTCCAAAATCATCCAAAAGGGTCATTTCCAAAAAGAGAATTTGAAAGTTTGGAATTTAAAGGAAATAAAAATGAACCATTCAAACCAAAAAAGTCCATATTTTCCATATCCCAATTCGAAACAAAAGATGAAAGCATATTTCGCAAAAGGTAGAAGTGATGTTAAGAACATCAATCATTGGCTTGAGGGAAAAGGAAAACAATATCAACCAGGAAAGTATTCTCAAGAGAAAATTTAATCTGCTTACAATAAGTACTTGAATGATTTGATGAGTGAAAGTACTTCCTCTCAAGAGTCTTCACCATTGGTGTGAAAGTGGAACAAAATTACAAAGAAGAAAAGTGATGCATTTCAGAAAAAGGATGAAACAGTGAAAATCAATGTTGAACCTTCCCTATTTCATGATGACATTTCAATCCCTAAATCAAATGAAATTGACTTAATTAATAGTTTCAAATCGAAAGTTCATAATTGGGTGTTAGGTTCTTCGTTGCATAATGTGTTCTAAACTAATGTCCAAGGACCCAAAAAATCTTGGAGACCTAAATTCTTCTAACTGACCGCAAGTTCTATGTGACGAGCAATATGATGAAAACTGATATATCGATAGTGGATGCTCGTGTCACATGACTGGAAGGAAGGAGAATTTGTGAGATTTTCGAAACTAGGACAATGTTGGAGTTTTTAATTTTGGAAACAACAAAAAGTGTAAAGTCAAAGGTTATGGAAAAGTAACGAATGGGAAATTCACAGTGAATAGATTAGCTTATGTTGAAGGACTAAAGCGCAATTTGATTAGTGTTTCTCAGTTAGTTTTTGGTTCTCTTTGATGAGGAAGGAAATATTATCTCCAACAAGGAAACAAAGGAGCTTCTACTGAAATCGAAACGAAAGAGATACATGTTCAATCTTGACTTGCAACCAAGGTGTTCCCTCAGTGTGCTATCGAAAGCATCCTCCGATCTCAGCTGGTTATGGCATCGACATCTTTCTCATCTTAACTTCAAAAATCTAAAAAAAACTTGTTCTTAATGATCTTGTTCGTGGTTTACCTGTTTTAAAATTTCACAATGACTCATTTTGTGCTACATGTGAACAGGGAAAACAACATTGTCAAGGTCATCCGATCATAATTGATTCAAAAATTAGCGAATCTCTGGAACTTCTTCACATCGACTTGTGTGGACCTTCGACTGCTCAAACTCTCAATAAGAAGAAGTACATACTAGTTATTGTTAACGATTTTTCCAGGTTTACTTCGGTTTTCTTTCTTCGACAGAAGCCTGAAACCGCTCACCTGATGATTGATTTTATAAAGAATATCGAATTGAGCTTAAAAAGAAAAGTTTAAAAGATAAAGAGTGATAATGTAATGGAGTTCAAAAGATGAATTCTAGATTCATTTTTTACTGAACTAGGCATAACTCATAATTTTTCGTCTCCATACACATCGCAGCAAAATGGTTTGGTTGAAAGGAGAAATCATTCCTTGTGTGAAGCGGCGAAAACAATGCTTTCATATGCGAATTTGTCACGATACTTTTGGGCAGAAGTGGTTTCAACTGCTTGCTTTATGCAAAATCGATTTTTCATTCATTGTTGTTTTAACATAACACCTTATGAAATTATAAACAAAAGGAAACATAATATCAAATTTTTCCATGTTTTTGGATGCACGTGTTTCATTATGAATCTCAAGGATACACTTTCTAAGTTTCAGTCGAAAGCTAATGATGGGATTTTCCTGGGATATTCTCGAAATTTTGTAGCCTATAGGGTGTACTAGTTAAGTGTCCCTAGAAGCATGTTGTTGCATGTTGTCATCTAAGACTCAAAGACTCTATGTGTTTGAAGCCTCAATGAAATCTTTCACATGAATTTTTCTTCCCAATCAGGCAATATTCACATTAGTCAATGAGCTACCTTACTCTTCTCATGATAAGTCGGGAATTTTCTACTTAATCCAACTTTTTCGCAGGTGTACAATGAGTTCTTTCATTAAATCTTTTTCATCAAAATTTCTTTCACGATCACACATAACACTACATATCCTCGCCATCTCTGGTCAAAACCTACCAAAATGTAGACATGTCAAAAATCTATGTGTATGATCCCGAGTCATTCTTCTGCGATGATGGTGAAACCCAACGAACCTAACAATCAAAAGATTGACGGTGAACACATTGTTCAAGATTACAATTGTTTCCTTATACCATATCGATATTCAAAATCTCATTTTATTCGAATTGTGTGATATTGATAAAATGTTCTAACACCAAGACATTTTTGCCCAAAAAGATCCAGTATATAATTTTTTTTTTGGAATGAGATTTCCATCTGAATATCTTTTCTAAACTTTTGTCAGTAAAACTCATCACCAACCATACTTGTTCTTGACTACACTGGTCATCCAATTAATTTTGCTCAATTGAATCACACTTATTTTAAGTTGTATCATTGTGTAAAATTGAAGCCGCCTTCAAAACCAAAGAAAAAGAAGCCCTTCGATGTTCATCAACGAGTGGTCGATTATAATTCATGGGATACCACACAAGCAATTCTTCATCTCTCTTGATGTTGAATGAAGCAATCTTTTCCTGGGATCATTTTGCTTTCATATCAAATGGAATATGATATCAATATATCCACATTTTGTTTTAATTGCTTCTATCTTATTCTTTGGTACATGAACGCACTGATATCCTTGAGGTTTTGGGTATTACCAACTCGAAACTTAGATTTCGCAAAGTCTGACATATGATTTCACTTTCACATCCCAAAAGCGAATGAGCCTAGCCTCCATGTCGAAAGACTCATCTTATCTTGGTGTTGAATTATGTGGTGTATTTGTTTGAGGAATGAAACTTGTGATGGTTCTTATCCAATTGGCAATAACAAAAGATCTGATGGACGTGACGGTTCAAGATTTTCATGGGAATCAAGGAGAACATGATGATCACTTTTATGGTGTGGAGCTTTTTACAGTGCCAATTAAGTAACCAACACAATAAGTGGCATTGTCTTATTGGATACCAGTTCAAATTCAAATATACCACCAATTATAAAAGGAACAAGATAACTTCCTTATCAAATTTATGCTCTCTGATCAAACCTCCAAGAACCCTAATGGCTACTCCCAATCACAATGTTGATCCAACAACTACTAATGATGAAGAAGTTTTGCAACTAATGATGAAGATCCAAACCACTAATATTCGTCTAGTTTTATCCCTTGATCAATACCCAGAGGCATTACGGATGCTTGTTAAAACTTTGAACAAATATATTCTATCAATTGCACTTTCCTCATCGTTTGCAATTCCAATGAAATGGATTTCACTTGATGCTTCAACTATAGTGTTCAACAAAACTAATAAGGTGGTTATGTTTCAGCTCTTGAATTCAAAGACCAAGAAGCTCACTCGGAAGCAATTTGCCCAAATTCTAAGGTTACCAGTTTCAGGTACATTCTATGAATTCACGGATGACCAGGTGTTTCATGTGTTTAACAAAAAGGGCATCAACCTATCCTTACTGGTAAGAAGCTCTAGGCTCGACAAAGCTAATCTTGAAGTTTATTCAATCATAGCACGAATGTATTATGGTCTGAATGTGGATTATGATGTGTGTGGAATGCACTAGTTTTAAGCATACTAACTTAAACACAAATACAAACACACGAAAGGCGGTGTACCTATCGATTAGCAGTTTAGTTCAGGTAAGTAGGGTAACGAACACAGGAAACAATAAACAATTAAAATAAATGCTAATATTATCTAAATAAAACAAGTAAAAAGAAGTGTTTTTCTCTAGTTTTACAATACTAGAAACTTAAGCAACTACTTAAACACTTAAACAAAGGACAATTAACAACTAAGGAGAAACAAAAGACAACTAGATTCAATCAATTTAAAGAGACTATTGACTTTCATTGACCGTTGACTTTTTGACCAGTTTAACCTTGGGTCAGACTTGAAGGATTTGAGCTGTTGGTTAAGGTTCTTCCATGATTTGGTAATAGAGGGCTCGTGGGAGCAAGCGGTGCAAAAAGGGAGCGTGTCACAATGTTTTTGGGTTCTTTGATTAAGTTGAGTTTCTCCTCACAGTACCTGTGGTTAGAAGGAACCAATGTTGGCCCACTAGTTTTGGTTATCATTTATTATAAGGGTGTCCTAGGGACTGCATGTAGTCACGTAGGATAGACTAATGACTTTTGCTATAGGCTTTCTTGCACGTTCCTTGTTTGGTTGTCACTCTAGAGTAGGATCATTTGTCCAGGTGTCTATCTCACCACTGGTTACATATGGTTACACATTCCTTGTAGAGTTAGTCATGTATGCTTATGTATAGGATGTTGTTATGTTGTAGTGATTTGTTATATCTATATATACATATCTTCGTGAGATAGGATGCAGAAGTAGTGGTATACTAGTTAGAGTACCAATACGCAAATTATCGTCTAGTAGAGTGTCCTAGGGACTTTACGTAGTAATGTAGGATAGCCTGAGAACTCTTGATCTAGGCTTTCTTGCATGTTCCTTGTTTAGTTGTGGCTGTAGAGTAGGATCATCTATTTGGGTGGCTATCTCACCTCTGGTTACTGATAGTTATGCATTCCATGGAGGTTAGCTTGTAGCAGAGTAGTGTACTATGAGAGATTTAGTAGGAGGTAGTGAGTTTTCTGATTGATAATTGCATGTATTATATGCCTACTTGATCCCTAATTGTTTGTATGTCGACATATGGTAATGGGTACGGTTGAGGCTATCATGTTGTGTGTTGTAGGCCAAGATACCAGGTGTCATCTGGTTGTAAGTCATAGTGTAACGACCCAAAAATCCTGACTAAAAAAATTTTGTTTTAATATTACTAAAAATCGCAACATCAACTATTAGACAATAAAACCATGAATCATATGTCTCAAAATACCATAGTAAATGTATCAATTCATAACTAAAGTTAATATCATATCAGAATATCTAAATAAAACTCCCAGGAATAAACTGCAACTGTAGTGTGTGCCATGCCATCAATCCGAGCTCTTCCCCTTGCTTGCGGAAGTACCTGAAACCAAAACTGAAACTTTAAGCACAAAGCTTAGTGAGCTCCCCAACTACCACATACCATACAATAACATATAAAGCACATACTGGGCCTTGCCCACTACATCGGACCAAAGTCCTAACTAACCGGGGCCTTGTCCCCTGCATCGGACCGAAGTCCGAAAACTGCATCGGGCCGAAGCCCGGACTGACTGGGCCTATCCCCCTGCATCGGACCGAAGTCCGGCTAACTGCATTGGACTAAATTCCGGCTAACTGCATCGGACCGTAGTCCGGACTAACTGGCTGAACATGGCATAGCATAATCATAACTACTAGCATAAACACATATACTGCCTACTGCATCGGACCGAAGTCCGAAACACATAACACAAAACATGCTTGAATCACAAAGACATCAAGCACACTGAACTACTGCATCGAACCGAACTCCGGACCAACCACTGCTAACTAGACGGGGCGACATTGTGGCCGTAGACCCGTTCCTACTGGAAGGAAAACTCACCTGAACTGCTGAACTCGGCCGATAACCCTCTGGCTGCTATCCGACGACTCTCCGAACTGCTGCTCCTCTAGCTCCCTGATCTACCAATACTAACAATAACACTTAGCCTAAGTTGAACTCTAGAAGTCAAACTAAGTCAACTCTGGTCAAAGTCAAAGTCCTGGTCAAAGTCAACCTTCCAGTTGACTTTACTCGCCGAACCAACCCGTAAACTCGTCGAGTTCTTAAACTCATAATCCTTCAAAATACCACTCAACGGGCCCATACTACCTTCCACATCTATCCATACTTTCCTCAAGAGTTACCTTAACTCAACCAAGTCCCTTCTACTGCTACTAATCTCTGCTATACTCATCATAGGCTTGCCCTAGGGAAATATTTGACTCTATCCAAACCAGTCCTCAGCTGCTGAAGGCCTCCTTGTAATGCCAATTAGCCATCACCTGAATACCATCACAGGTAGAGAGGCTCGGATAATCCTCGAGTAAGGGACTCATCCCTACAACGGTTCGACTCAAACGAGAGCTGCACAATAGGGTCAAATCTCATACTCTAAGATTATTCAACCCTGATTACATGTGACTTGTCATCTTCACCTAATGGCTAACTCCCATAACTCGGAGCCCCACAAGCACAAAGCAAGAAGCATTCAGACATAGGAAACTACTCAAGCAATTTTATCCTCATATCAAGAAACTGTACTAGCCTACAATGCTAAGCTCATAATATCAGGCGTCACCTAAACAGGCTATCCTACTGCTGTCTACTTAATACTAGCATGCAATTCTCATAAAACTGAAACACATATATAGCAGGCACATAACGCATCCTCCTAGATCCTTAGTCCTATTCTAGAATGATGTTCTACTGAAACTGAAACTGATAATCATAACATAAACTTTTATGGGTAATTTGGGAGTATTTACTTGAGCTTGGTTGATCGCATGCACCACACCCTTTTCACTTTTTCAAAACTCTTTCCTCTTTTTAAGTTTCTTTTTCAAAATTCTTTTCAAAAATATTTTTCTTTTGAAAACCTTATACAATTTCCTTAGTTTGAGTTCAGACACACCCGAGAGTGTGCCTAAATCTCTCAAACCAAGGCTCTGATACCAACTTATAATGACCCAAAAATATTGACTAAAATTTTTTGTTTTAATATTACTAAAAACCGCAACATCAATTATTAGATAATAAAACCATGAATCGTATGTCTCAAAATGCCATGGTATGAGCTTCATACCTTCAAATGATCTGACACATCACACCAACTCAGAATCTACTGCCAATTCTTGAATAACCAAAGGTTCCTTTCTTCATTCTAGCTTCAAAGCACCCAAAAATGGCAAAGAAGGCTTGAGAGCACTACAATGGAGGCTTAGGGTTTCAAGAGTAGGTAAAGGGAGTGATGGAGGCTGGGGTGGAGGCCTGAAATGATGCTTAAATAGGGAACCAAGTCCGGAAATTAGGGTTTCCCAACCCAGACCAGACTCACCGAGTCGGTCACTTAATTCGCGACACGGGTCACGCTCCGACTCGCCGAGTTCCTCCTTGGACTCGACGAGTTGCCTCTTTTGACTTAGGGATTTTCTTTCCTTTCCTGGTCTTCCTGATTCTGGGTGTTACAACTATGCCCCACTTAAACTAGACTTCGTCCTCGAAGTCCGTTACGGCCAACTGTCCTACGATCCGTTCGCATCACCCTTTCCTGATGAATATAACTTCGGCCGACCACCGGCCTCAATGTCAACACATAACAACCAAGTATCACCCGGTGATACTATCCCCTTCCTGGCAGGAACACGCTTTCATGACTTGCGAAAGTTACATACTACAAAATTCATTGGGTCCTCTCCCAGTGCCAAACTATCCTCCCTTTTTTCCATATATGACGATAACACGAGCAACTCGCATGGTTGGAACTCATGCTACCCTCTTCTTGAATCCGTTCCTTTCATACTAACTACCCCAGGTCCCTACTAGAACCACATAATTCACAAATCCAATTATCCCTATGATTCACTTATACTTGGCTATAACTCGGACAATCGTGCTATGATTGACTTGCCACTCCACAAGCTATCCATGAAAATCCAAAATACCATTACTACTTGAGACCCAAGACTGTCTGAAAACACTGAACTGCCTGAAACACTGACTGTCTAAAACATTGAACTTCCTAAAACACTGACTATCCGAAACACTGACTGTCTGGAATATTGAACTGCCTGAAACACTGACTGTCTGAAACACTAACTGTCTGAAACACTGAACTGCCTGAAACACTGAACTGCCTGAAACAACATGCTGCTACATGGCTGCTTTCCAACATCTCTCGAGACCTTCCTGGTCTCAATTCATTTGTTAGCCATCTAAGATATCGGGTTCCAACCCGACTGCGGAGCCAAAGGACTCCCTATTTTTGTCGTTGCACACGACTTCCGAACAAAATCCTTCTCTGGAACTAGTTACCACTAGTTATCATGTTACTGAGACTCTAACATACTCCTTATCCAACCGATCGGGTCGAGCATCGAAACCTGATGTTACCAAATTGTGGCTAAACGTGGTGGCTACCAGACCAATTGTAGCCTTATATAACAAGTAACCTGAAGCAATCCAATGTTTCTCCGATCTCAGAACTTCAGTGACATGCCTACAGTCTTATCTCTGGCTCAACTAGGTCTAATCCATCCAGATAATCCCGAAATCCAATTCGTGGATTTCCACATCCTCACTGCTACGCCCGATCTGGGAGCTAATGTTCCTTCCACGTCCTAACAACGTGCTCATGCTATCTACCAACCTGGTGGATGTTACGGCTACACCCGTAGACTTACAACACTCTTATACTATCTGGCTGCTAGTGAATGCTACGGCTACACCCACAGACTTACAACACTCTAATACTATCTGGCTGCTAGTGAATGCTACGGCTACACCCGCAGACTTACAACACTCTAATACTATCTGGCTGCTAGTGAATGCTACGGCTACACCCGCAGACTTACAACACTCTAATACTATTTGGCTGCTAGTGAATGCTACGGCTACACCCGCAGACTTACAACACTCTAATACTATTTGGCTGCTAGTGAATGCTACGGCTACACCCGCAAACTTACAACACTCTCCCTGTTGACTCTATCACTAACTACTATTTTGAGGGCACCCTGACTCACCCGAGTCCTGCTAGCGGATTCCCCCAATCTGATTTCCAAAACCAGCCCTCAGTCACCAAATGTTACGGCTATCTTGTAGTCTTACATCCTTTTTACACTTGCTTTCCGACGAGAAATTCTTCAGCTTGATTTTACAATCCAAACGTCTACTAATCCTTAATACATGAAACCGACATTGGGAAGTTTTCCAAACTCCTAACTCCTGAACCCACTAGACCCTTCGGGCTGCTTTTCCTTCCCACACAAGATTACCAACCCTTTCGAAGTTTAGCATACCACTGCCCATGAATCTATGAAAGATTCTCCCCCACTTTTGTCCCGCTAATTCTTACAACTCACAACTTGAAAAGGATTCCCCATCCTTCCTATCATCTAAAGGGGTCGATCTGCTGACAACCCACGTTTATCTCTGTTTTCGCTTTAACTAACCCTTCATCAGACCTACCAATCTTGTTGACGAATCGAGCACCCTTAAAATCCCCGATTGTTCCTGCTTCAGTGATTGCATCCTGAGGACCTGCTCTTAAAAGGGGGAGGGGGACCTCTTCGGACTACTATCCTATTGTCCTCTGGTTACTCCACTGGGAACTCAAACTTACCACTACTGAAAATATAACTGGTCTATACACAACTAACACCTTCCCGAAAATAGTGGGACACCACCAAGTCTCACTCACACTTTGCTATAATTACTGCATCCGAAGTGACCTGTTTACGGGGAATGTCCTCAACTATTATTCTAGATTCCAAGGTATGCATATGGCATATGACTCAATCCCAAATAGGTAATATAATATTCCAATATAAGTACTTACTAAATCGGTGCAGTAAAATAACAACCACATCATAAATCATAATTGACAGGAAGGTAAAAGATACGTACCCCCAACATCCAGTGCTGCTCGAATCCTTGTTGAAATTAATCGGAATACTCTGCTCCGAGCCATGGGCGCCCTTTCCCGACCCTGATGTCTGCTGGCAGGTCTCGAAGTCCCAAGGGCAGGAGCTAGCACCTGCCCTGCTGTATACAAACTCGGACAGTGGGCCTTCATATGGCCCGTCTGACTACAACGAAAACATATCGGATCAAGCCCCTGAGCGATGGTAGTAGTACAATCTCTGCTAAAATGACCAGTCTTGCTGCACTTGAAACAGCCAGGATCGCCACCTCTACTACTCCTACACGTACCCCCATGCGTCCTGCCACACTTACCGCATCGGCTGCGGCCCTGGAATTCTCTCAATCTCGAACTCGGCCCTTTGGTTCTTTTTCCCGAACCTGTGGGCCACTGAACCTCATCTGGTTTCCTCTTCCTTTCTGACTCCCGGTCAATCTCTCGCTCCTACGCTACCCTGTCGTCCCCATCAATCGTCTGAACAACCGTTGTTCGATCCTGAAGCTTCTCGGTCAACATATCACTGACCCTCTTAACGATGTCGGGTAGCTCTTTGCGAACGACTCGTGAAACCTCCGCAACGACCAAATCATACAGGGGACTCCCCTGGGGACAGGGTGCCCCACTCACTCCCGACCCCTGATGGAAAGAGCTAAAAATAGGATCTCCCTCCCTGATGGATCCCTGGGATCCATAAGAATCGGGCTCTAGACAAGCCCCAAACTTCCATGAAACTATCCCGTCCCTAAAGGCCTCAAGATGACTGTCCAAAAGCTCCATGATAGCCTCCCTAACTGAACTAAATATCACAAAGGAGTCTGTTCAATGATGTTGCGCACAATCTCTGCGAAAATGGCATCTCCTGTCTGATCATCAAACTGTCCGACCCTAGAGCCTGATCCAGATCCCTCCCCGGCACCTGAACTGCCAACTGATATCTCGCGTAACGTCACCATGCTGAAAACATATCACAATAACTGTCAGAGTACTCATTGCTACTGAGGGATCTCACACATACTCCCACCATTCCCTGGTTTCGTCTTGGCCCCTCTTGAATCGAGTATGGATCCTCTGATTTCGGTAGTACGGGCCCATACTACCTTCCACATCTATCCGTACTTTCCTCAAGAGTTACCTTAACTCAACCAAGTCCCTTCTACTGCTACTAATATCTGCTACACTCATCATAGGCTTGCCCTAGGGAAATCTCTGACTCTATCCAAACCAGTCCTCAGCTGCTGAAGGCCTCCTTGTAATGCCAATTAGCCATCACCTGAATACCATCACAGGTAGAGAGGCTCGGATAATCCTTCGAGTAAGGGACTCATCCCTACAACGGTTAGACTCAAACGAGAGCTGCACAATAGGGTCAAATCCCATACTCTAAGATTATTCAACCCTGATTACATGTGACTTGTCGTATTCACCTAATGGCTAACTCCCATAACTCGGAGCCCCACAAGCACAAACAAGTAGCATTCAGACATAGGAAACTAGTCAAGCAATTCTATCCTCATATCAAGAAACTATACTAGCCTACAATGCTAAGCTCATAATATTAGGCGTCACCTAAACAGGCTATCTTACTGTTGTCTACTCAATACTAGCATGCAATTCTCGTAAAACTAAAACACATATATAGCAGGCACATAAGGCATCCTCCTAGATCCTTAGTCCTATTCTAGCATGATGTTCTACTGAAACTGAAACTGATAATCATAACATAAACTTTTATGGGTAATTTGGGAGTATTTACTTGAGCTCGATTGATCGCATGCACCACACCCTTTTCACTTTTTCAAAACTCTTTCCTCTTTTTAAGTTTCTTTTTCAAAATTCTTTTGGAAAATATTTTTCTTTTGAAAACCTTATACCATTTCCTTAGTTTGAGTTCAGACACACCCGAGAGTGTGCCTGAATCCCTCAAACCAAGACTCTGATACAAACTTGTAACGACCCAAAAATCCTGACTAAATTTTTTTTTAATATTACTAAAAATCGCAACATCAATTATTAGATAATAAAACCATGAATCATATGTCTCAAAATGCCATAGTAAATGTATCAATTGACAACTGAAGTTAATATCATATCAGAATATCTAAATAAAACTCCTAGGAATAAACTGCAACTGTGGTGTGTGTCATGCCATCAATCCGAGCTCTTCCCCTTGCTTGCGGAAGTACCTGAAACCAAAACTGAAACTGTAACCACAAATCTTAGTAAGCTCCCCCAACTACCACATACCATGCAATAACATATAAAGCACATACTGGGCCTTGCCCACTGCATCGGACCAAAGTCCGGACTAACCGGGGCCTTGCCACCTGCATCGGAGCGAAGTCCGGAAACTGCATCGGTCCGAAGCCCGGACTAACTAGGGCCTTGCTCCATGTATCGGACCGAAGTCCGGACTAATTGGGGCCTTTCCCCCTGCATCGAGGCGAAGTCCGGCTAACTGCATCGGACCGAAGTCCAAACTAATTGGGGCCTTGCCCCCTGCATCAGACCGAAGTCCGACTAACTGCATCAGACCGAAGTCCGGACTAACTGGGGCCTTGCCACCTGCATCGGACCGAAGTCCGGCTAACTGCATCAGACTGAAGTCCGGACTAACTGGCTGAACATGGCATAGCATAACCATAACTACTAGCATAAACACATATACTGCCTACTGCATCGGCCCGAAGTCCGGAACACTTAACACAAAACATGCTTGAATCACAAAAACATCAAACACACTCAACTACTGCATCGGACCGAAGTCCGGACTAACCACTGCTAACTAGACGGGTCGGCATTGTGGCCGTAGACCCGTTCCTACTGGAAGGAAAACTCACCTGAACTGCTGAACTCGGCCGATAACCCTCTGGCTGCTATCCGACGACTCTCCAAACTGCTGCTCCTCTAGCTCCATGAGCTACCAATACCAATAATAACACTTAGCCTAAGCTGAACTCTAGAAGTCAAACTAAGTCAACTCTGGTCAAAGTCAACCTTCCAGTTGACTTTACTCGCCGAGCCAACCCGAAAACTCGCAGAGTTCTTAAACTCATAATCCTTCAAAATACCACTAAACTTGCCGAGTCACCCCAAGACTCGTCGAGTTCAATGATCTCCAAGACCCATCCCGACCAAACCCACCGAGTCACCACTCAACTCACTGATCTGCGTCTTAACCAGAGAAGATTGGGGTTCTGCGACCAGACTCGCCGAGTCCAAGAACAGACTCGTTGAGTCCAAGGCAATCTTCAACAAACTCGTCGAGTTGTTCTTCCACTTCGTCGAGTTCCTGTCCATCTTCGCACAACTCGCCGAGTCCACCCATGTGACTCACCGAGTCGCTTTAGTTCTTAATCCATACAGTGACTTTTCGAGCCATGCAGGGGCTCCAAACTGTAGATCCACACTTCTAAGGCCCACCCTTCACGTAAAGTTGCAAACTTTACGTGAAACCAAGGAGTTATAAGCTTGAAACACTCTAGGGCTAGGGTTTGAGACAAATATGCTTCACTAATACACCAAAGACTGATACTTTATGGGCTTCTGGGCCAGGACAAACCTAGATATGAAGTTCTCTTTGCTCACCAAGGCGCAATACACGAATTGGCCTTGGAAATGGCACCAAAATGATAAAATCTAACTAGGAAAAGGGATCTAAATGAATAACAGTCAAGGTATGAGCTTCATACCTTCAAATGATCTGACACATCACACCAACTCAAAATCTACTGCCAAATCTTGAATAACCAAAGGTTCCTTTCTTCATTCTAGCTTCAAAGCACCCAAAAATGGCAAGGAAGGCTTGAGAGCACTACAATGTAGGCTTAGGGTTTCAAGAGTAGGTAAAGGGAGTGATGGAGGCTGGGGTGGAGGCCTGAAATGATGCTTAAATAGGGTACCAAGTCCGGAAATTAGGGTTTCCCAACCAAGACCAGACTCGCCGAGTCGGTCACTTAATCCGCGACACGGGTCACGCTCCGACTCGTCGAGTTCCTCCTTGGACTCGACGAGTTGCCTCTTTTGACTTAGGGCTTTTCTTTCCTTTCCTGGTCTTCCTGATTTTGGGTGTTACAACTCTGCCCCACTTAAACTAGACTTCGTCCTCGAAGTCTGCTATGGCCAACTGTCCTGCAATCCGTTCGCATCACCCTTTCCTGATGAATATAACTTCGGCCGACCACCGGCCTCAATGTCAACACATAACAACCAAGTATCACCCGGTGATACTATCCCCTTCCTGGCAGGAACACGCTTTCGTGACTTGCGAAAGTTACATACTACAAAATTCACTGGGTCCTCTCCCAGTGCCAAACTATCCTCCCTTTTTCCATATATGATGATAACCCGAGCAACTCGCATGGTTGGAACTCATTCCGCCCTCTTCTTGAATCCGTTCCTTTCATACTAACTACCCCAGGTCCCCACTAGAACCACAGAATTTACAAATCCAATTATCCCTATGATTCACTTATACTTGGCTATAACTCGAACAATCGTGCTTTGAGTGACTTGCTACTCCACAAGCTATCCATGAAAATCCAAAATACCATTACTGCTTGAGATCCAAGACTGTCTGAAAACAATGAACTGCCTGAAACACTGACTGCCTGAAACACTGAACTTCCTAAAACACTGAATGTCCGAAACACTGACTGTCTGGAACATTGAACTGCCTGAAACACTGACTGTCCGAAAACTGACTGTCTAAAACACTAAACTGCCTGAGACACTGAACTGTCTGAAACAGCATGCTGCTACACGGCTGCAGCTTTCCAACATCTCTCGAGACCTTCCTGGTCTCTATTCATTTGTCAACCATCTAAGATATCGGCTTCCAACCCGACTGCGGAGCCAAAGGACTCCCTATTTTTGTCATCCCACACGACTTCCGAACAAAATCCTTCTCTGGAACTAGTTACCACTAGTTATCATGTTACTGAGGCTCTAACATACTCCTGATCCAACCGATCGGGTCCGAGTGTAACACCGTGAATTTCAAAATAATTTTTCACAAATGATAAAAACATTTCTCATTTAATTTCATAAAAACATTAAGTTTAAAAATCCCAAATCACATCATACAAAATCCCAAGATCATATATATATCAAAAATTCCATGCGTGTGTACAGATCAAGTCGGCGCCTTCCCACGGTCCTCGCTAGTACCTGAAACAACAACACTAACACTGTAAGCACAAAGCTTAGTGAGTTCCCCAAAATACCATACACGTAACACATAATAGCCACTCGAGGCTATAACTTTATGGGTCCGTGCACCCAAACTCTGTGAACCCTCAGGTTCTAACTCTATGAACCTTCCGGTTCCAACTCTAAAACATGCACAACATAAATCACATAGAAATAATGCAGTACAACACAACACATACATATAGCATACAAATACTCTGTTCACATAACTCTGGTTACCTACTCAAGGTAAAGTATAGTGAGAAGACTCACCTCGCGTATCTCGATAACTCGTGAATCCTAAAATCACTCGTGCTCGACCCTCCGAGCTATAATCCTCCTATAACATCATATGTCTCTTAATTAACACTTTTACCACTAAGGTTGACTACCCCTATCAAGTCAACACTGGTCAACGGTCAACTTTGACCAGACTCGGCGAGTGCACTAGGGCGACTCGGAGAGTCTAAGCGTTTTCACCAACTCTCTAGGATCCCCTTTTTGACACGTCGAGTATTCCCCTGACTCGACGAGTTCCACCTGGTATGAATCGCGAGGCCACCCCGACTCAACTCGTCGAGTCTCAAGAACAACTCGGCGAGTTCCAGTTCGACTCAGTCCACCTGTCAACCCTCTCTAACTCTCCCTGACTCACTGAGTCAACTCATAACTCGGCTGGACCACTCACTGAGTGGTCAAGGACAATCTTCATGCTACTCGCCGAGTCTGTTCTTCAGACTCGGCGAGTCCATGCCATGCATCAACTCAAACTTGCTTCTGAGGTCATATCCGCTCCAACAACTCATAGATCTGGCCCTCCTAAGTTAATTCATCACGTAAAGTCCATAACTTGGTGCTCATAACACACCCCATGACTCATAAATGGTGTTTTGACCTAAAGCACAAAGACCCCAATCCAAAACCCTCATGGATTCATAAAAAGCTTGGGCAAAGGGACACTCTGGACCTCCAAAGGTCCAGATCTATAACCTAACTCACTTAAGGGACCAAGGAAGCACTAGATCTAACCACAAAAGGGCTCAATAAGCCCTAAACCAACATAAACATCAACATAACAGAGAATAGCTCGAAAGTAGTACCTCAAATGTGATGTTTTGGCCTCAAATCTTTCAGGAAGTGGCTCCTCTTGTTTCCCCTTAGCTATTGCTTCCTTTCCCTTGCAATATAACACCTCCAAGGTCAATAATGGCTCCTTACTTTGCTCCAAACGCTCAAACTCGCTAGGGTTTCACTCAGGGGTCTGGTGAGCACAAATGATGGCCTTAAGGCCCTTTAAATAGGTCCTAAACCCAAGAAATTAGGGTTTCATTAAACACCGCGGACTCACCGAGTCCAGGCGCAAACCTGCGTCCAGAACCGCGATCCTAATCGGCGAGTCTGAGCTCCAACTCGCCAAGTCCCCTCACAAAACACCAAAAACATAAGCATAAAAGATACCTGGAAATCCGAGCTGTTACAACTCTCCCCCACTAGAACTAGACTTCGCCCTCGAAGTCTCACTCTGGAAATCGGTCCGGATGCTGCTCACGCATCTCACACTCCGGCTCCCAGGTCATCTCTGATCCCTTCCGATGTTGCCACTGAACCAACACCAGGGGTACCTCCTTGTTCCTCAGAACCTTGATTTTCCGACCTCTGATGGCCACTGGTCTCTCGGCATAATTCAGGCTCGCATCCACCTGAATATCCTCTAATGGAACCACTGCCGACTCATCGGCTATACACTTCCTCAACTGCGACACATGAAAAATGTCGTGAATCTGCCCCAACTCTGCTGGCAAATCCAAACGATAGGCTACCCGGCCTACCCTCGTAATCACACGGAATGGACCAATATACCGGGGCCCCAACTTGCCCCTCTTCCTGAATCGAATCACTCCTTTCCAAGGAGAGACCTTCAGGAGAACAAAGTCGCCGACCTGGAACTCAAGCTCGGACCGGCGTCTGTCTGCATAACTCTTCTGTCGGCTCTGAGCGGTCAACAACCTCTGTCTGACCTGCTGAATCTGCTCTGTCGTCTGAAGCACGATCTCTATACTGCCCATCACTCGCTGCCCAACCTCTCCCCAACAAATGGGGGTCCGACACCTCCTCCCATACAACAGCTCAAAGGGTGGCATACCAATGCTCGAATGATGGCTGTTGTTATAGGAAAACTTTGCCAAGGGTAAATACGTATCCCAGCTACCTCCGAAATCCAACACACATGCCCGGAGCATGTCCTCAAGCGTCTGAATCGTCCGCTCACTCTGACCGTCTGTCTGGGGATGATATGCGGTACTAAAATGCAGTCTAGTACCCAACTCCTCATGAAATTTCTTCCAGAATCTGGAAGTGAAACGCACATCACGGTCTGAAACAATCGAGATCGGCACCCCATGCCGAGATACCACTTCCCTCACATACACCTCCGCCAATTTCTCTGCTGAAGAACTCTCACTGATGGCAAGGAAGTGAGCACTCTTCGTCAACCTGTCCACAATCACCCAAATTGCATCAACTCCTCTGGCAGTCCTCGGTAATTTGGTGATGAAATCCATAGTGATCTGTTCCCACTTCCACTCGGGAACCTCCAATGGCTGCAACTTGCCATGCGGCCTCTGGTGCTCGGCCTTAACCCTACGGCAGGTCAAGCACCTCTCAACAAACCACGCGATGTCCCTCTTCATACAGGGCCACCAATACTCCTTTCTCAAATCCAAATACATCTTAGTGGCCCCTGGATGGATCGAAAATTTCGACCGATGAGCCTCCTCCATCAAAGTGCTACGCGTTCCTCCCACAAACGGCACCCAGATACGCCCCTGAAATGTCATAAGCCCCGACCATCGGTAATGAACTCTGAAACCAAACCAACAACCCGTTCCCTTTTCTGCATCTCAGGTTGCACAGCCTCGGCCTGTGCCCCGCGAATGGCGTCCAATACCGGAGCTATCACGGTCAATCTCAAACATACATCTCGCAGTGGAGTGCCCTCCACCCTGCGGCTCAACGCATCGGCTACCACATTAGCCTTGCCTGGGTGGTACAGGATCTCACAATCATAATCCTTGACCACATCCAACCACGTTCTCTGTCGCATATTTAGGTTGGGCTGATCCATCAAGTACCTCAAACTCTTATGGTCCGTGTATATCGTACACCGAACCCCATACAAGTAGTGACGCCAAATCTTGAGGGCGAACACTACTGCCCCCAACTCTAGATCATGGGTGGGATATCTCGTCTCATGAGGCTTCAGCTGCCTCGATGCATATGCTATCACATGCCCTCTCTGCATCAGCACCGCTCCCAGCCCCAAAATCGATGCATCACAATATACCACAAAGTCCTCCATCCCTTCCGGGATAGCTAATACCGGGGCTTCGCACAACCTTTGGCGAAGTGTCTCAAAGGAGGCTTGCTGCTCAGGACCCCATGAGAAAACAACACCCTTCCGGGTCAATCTGGTGAGTGGCACTGCGATCTTGGAGAAATCCTTGATAAATCTCCGATAATACCCTGCCAACCCTAGGAAACTCCTGATCTCGGAGGGTGACTTCGGCACCTCCCAACTCATCACTGCCTCAACCTTGGCCGGATCGACCAATATCCCTTCCTGGTTAACGAGATGTCCTAAGAACCGAACCTCCCGCAACCGGAAATCACACTTGGAGAATTTGGCATAAAGCCTCTTCGATCTCAGAACTCCGAGAACCTCTCTCAGATGCTCCTCATGCTTCTCTCTAGATCTCGAATATACCAGAATGTCGTCGATAAACACAATCACCGACCGATCCAGCATCGGCCTACACACTCGGTTCATGAGATCCATGAACACCGTCGGGGCATTGGTGAGCCCAAAAGGCATCACCACAAACTCATAATGCCCATAACGCGTCCTGAACGCTGTCTTCGGGACATCCTCATCCCGCACCCTCACCTGATGATATCCAGACCTCAAATCGATCTTGGAGAACCAAGATGCTCCCCGCAACTGATCGAACAAATCGTCGATCCTCAGCAATGGGTAACGGTTCTTGACCGTCAGCTTGTTCAACTCCCGGTAATCAATGCACATCCGGTGTGAACCATCCTTCTTCTTGACGAACAGGATAGGCGCTCCCCACGGCGAGCTGCTCGGCCGAATAAACCCCTTCCCCAGCAGCTCCTGAAACTGTGAGGATAACTCTTGCATCTCTGGAGGTGCAAGGCGATAAGGCACCTTAGCGATAGGCGCAGCCCCCGGAACCAAATCGATACTGAACTCCACTTGCCTCACAGGAGGCACACCCGGCAACTCCTCGGGAAATACATCCGGGAACTCACGCACTACTGGAACCTCCTCAACTGAACTCGGCCTCTCGGAAACCACCCGCGTATCCATCACATACGCCCAAAACCCTTACAGCCCTGCTGTAGACACTGCCTCGCCCTAGCAGCCGAACAAAACGCTGATCCTGAACGTGTACCCTCGCCGTACACCGAAAGAACTCCCCCACTAGGGTCTCGTATGGTCACCAGTTGACGCTCGCAGTCGATAACCGCACCGAATCTGCTCAACCAGTCCATGCCCACAATGACACAGACATCACCCATCGCAATAGGAACCAAATCAATCAGGAACTCAACACCAAAAATCTCGACTACGCAACCTCGGAGAACCTCCGTGGCATATATCACTCTCTCATCAGCTATGGAAACTCTCAGAGGCCGACTCAACGCCTCACGACTAACACTGATATGCTGACTAAAAGCCAAAGATACAAAAGATCGACTCGCACCCGAGTCAAATAACACCAAGGCAGGTACATAATTCACAAGAAAAGTACCTACGCATAACATAACATAAGAATAATATCTCAACATCAAAATAAATACATGAAAGAATACATACCAACCACGACATCGGGCGCTACGCGGACCTCCTCCGCGGTCAGCTGAAAAGCTCTCCCTCATGTCCTCGGCGCCCCGGCCTTCACCGGCCGACTCTCTGTAGCTCTGATGGCGGCAGGGGCAAATCCCTGAGGTGCACCCTGAGCTGATCCTCGTAACTGCGGACACTCCACCTTTCGGTGTCCGGTCTGGTTTCAGTGAAAACACACCGCAAACCCCTTGGGGCAGTCCTTGGCCATATGCCCCTCCTTGCCACACTTGTAGCAAGATCCCGCTCGGCAGACTCCATCATGACCCTTGCCGCACTTCCCACAAGTGCGGCCCTTCTGGCTCCCTGGTTTGGGATTAGCGGGCTTGGCCCGCTTGGCTGCCGGCTGAGACTGTTCCGGTCGCCGATCCCTCCCCTGAGACTCCGCCTCCTCCCTGGCCTGAGTCTCTAGCTTAATCTCCCTCTTCCAGGCATTTTCCTGAAGCTCAGCAAATGTCCGGTACAAGGAGTTCGCCGCGAACTCCCGAATATGTCGCCTCAAAATGCTCAAATAACGGCTCATACGTGCCTGCTCAGTGGACACGTGCTCAGGGCAGAACATCGCCCTCTCATGGAACATCCTGGTAATCGCTGTAACTGACTCAGTACCCTGCTTGAGGGTCAGAAAATCCTGGGCCAAACACTCCCTCTCCACCTGGGGAACGTACTCATCTCGAAACATGGCAGTGAACCTCTCCCAGGTCACTGCCGCAAGCTCAGCAGGTGTGAAATGCGCCGTCACAAACTTCCACCAGTCCTTCGCTCCCAAGCAAAGTTGGTTCAGCGCGAACCGAACCTTCAAATGCTCAGGAGTTGAGCAAGTGAAGAAACACTCCTCTATATCAGATATCCACCTCATAGCTGCCATCGGATCCTGGGTCCCATCAAACTCTGGTGGTTTTGTGTTACTGAACTCCCGGAACAGCAACGCATCACCACCTTGCGGCCTCGCGGCAGCAACAGCCACAGTGGCCACTGCAACAGCAGCCTCAAAAAGAGCGGCATAACGCTCGTCAAAGGTCTCAATCAGCGTGGTATTTATAGACCCAAACATCTCCGGTATCTCTGCCCTGATGGCCGCAGCCACCTCCTCTTGGATGATCCGGCGGATCTCCTCATCACTGGTACCACTGCTCTCGGGCATCAAGCGTGTCCTCACCATGATCTACCTCTGAAATACAACATACGATAAATTAGAATCCATACGAGCATACTCACACTCGTCAACTCTTTCCTCCTTGATCCTTGGTATTCCAAAGATTCTTACTTGGGCTGTACACCGCTCCGGTGCTTTCAATAGTACGGGCCCAATACTACTGTCCACACCGTATCAGAATACACCCCAAGTCCTCCTCTTCGGATCCCAAATTCCAAGTACTCTATCATGCATAGACCTCCCTCTAATAGATCTCTCATAAGCCCCTCGCTGCTACCTACTCACTCTCAAGCATCTCATAGCAGCTCACCTCTTCCTAGGCTAAGGCATCACAAATCAGGCCACTCTAGTCCTAATAGGAATACCTAGCCTACTCTAGCATGCGAATACATCATATCAGTATCAATATCACATAACATAAGGGTATTTTAGGAAATCACCGTTCGGGCGCGGACTGATCGTACACACAACTCTACTCTGCATTTTCAAAATCTTTTATTCTTTTTGAAAATACTTCTCAAATCCTCAGTTTGAGTTCAAATACGCCCGAAGGTGTACTCGAATCCCTCAAACCAAGGCTCTGATACCAACTTGTAACACCGTGAATTTCAAAATATTTTTTCACAAATTATAAAAACATTTCTCATTTAATTTCATAAAAACATTAAGTTTAAAAATCCCAAATCACATCATACAAAATCCCAAGATCATATATATATCAAAAATCCCATGCGTGTGTACAGATCAAGCCGGCGCCTTCCCATGGTCCTCGCTAGTACCTGAAACAACAACACTAACACTGTAAGCACAAAGCTTAGTGAGTTCCCCAAAATACCATACACGTAACACATAATAGCCACTCGAGGCTATAACTTTATGGCTCCGTGCACCCAAACTCTGTGAACCTTCCGGTTCCAACTCTAAAACATGCACAGCATAAATCACATAGAAATAATGCAGTACAACACAACACATACATATAGCATACAAATACTCTGTTCACGTAACTCTGGTTACCTACTCAAGGTAAAGTATAGTGAGAAGACTCACCTCGCGTATCTCGATAACTCGTGAATCTTGAAATCACTCGTGCTCGACCCTCCGAGCTATAATCCTCCTATGACATCATATGTCTCTTAATTAACACTTTTACCACTAAGGTTGACTACCCCTATCAAGTCAACACTGGTCAACGGTCAACTTTGACCGGACTCGGCGAGTGCACTAGGGAGACTCGGAGAGTCTAAGCGTTTTCACCAACTCTCTAGGATTCCCTTTTTGACACGTCGAGTATTCCCCTGACTCGACGAGTTCCACCTGGTATGAATCGCGGGGCCACCCCAACTCAACTCGTCGAGTCTCAAGAACAACTCGGCGAGTTCCAGTTCGACTCAGTCCACCTGTCAACCCTCTCTAACTCTCCCTGACTCACTGAGTCAACTCATAACTCGGCTGGACCACTCACTGAGTGGTCAAGGACAATCTTCATGCTACTCGCCGAGTCTGTTCTTCAGACTCGGCGAGTCCATGCCATGCATCAACTCAAACTTGCTTCTGAGGTCATATCCGCTCCAACAACTCATAGATCTGGCCCTCCTAAGTTAATTCATCACGTAAAGTCCATAACTTGGTGCTCATAACACACCCCATGACTCATAAATGGTGTTTTGACCTAAAGCACAAAGACCCCAATCCAAAACCCTCATGGATTCATAAAAAGCTTGGGCAAAGGGACACTCTGGACCTCCAAAGGTCCAGATCTATAACCTAACTCACTTAAGGGACCAAGGAAGCACTAGATCTAACCACAAAAGGGCTCAATAAGCCCTAAACCAACATAAACATCAACATAACAGAGAATAGCTCGAAAGTAGTACCTCAAATGTGATGTTCTGGCCTCAAATCTTTCAGGAAGTGGCTCCTCTTGTTTCGCCTTAGCTATTGCTTCCTTTCCCTTGCAATATAACACCTCCAAGGTCAATAATGGCTCCTTACTTTGCTCCAAACGCTCAAACTCGCTAGGGTTTCACTCAGGGGTCTGGGCTCCAACTCGCCGAGTCCCCTCACAAAACACCAAAAACATAAGCATAAAGATACCTGGAAATCCGGGCTGTTACACCGAGCGTCGAAACCTGATGTTACCAAATCGTGGCTAAACGTGATTGCTACCAGACCAATTGTAGCCTTATATAACAAGTAACCTGATATTACCAAATCGTGGCTAAACGTGATTACCAACCCGTTACATGTTGGCATTCCAATCTGATGACTTATTGGACCAGAGTAATCCAATCTGATGATTGTGGACCCGTTATGCATGCTAGTATGTTTGTTGTATGGGTATTTTGGGGAAAACTCGCTAAGCTTTGTGCTTACCCAGTTGTTAATGTGTCAAGTTCTATCAGTAATCGTGGGAAGGGGAAGACAAGATTGTACACATACATCAACAGAATTGAGGATTCTGTGTTATTTACATTGCTCTGATTGGGCTAGGGTAACCCAAAGAAGTTTTACCTTAATGAGGTGTTTGGGGGTAACTGTGCACACCACTTGTATTATCAAGATTTTGACCTTCCAGAAAGCCAAATAATGAGGTGTTGGATGTGTGCTTAATTTCGCCACCCCGGTTTGAATTCTAATGCTCTATATCATCGATGGTTTATAGTGAGTTGAAATGCAATGATTAAATTTTAAGAATATGATTATGTTAAGATTTCATCGCAATAAGTGCATAAGATCAAGGGCAATATGATCCATTTTGTTTTTGTGTTTTTAATTTTAATGATTTCAAAATAGGAAAAATGATTATAAAATATTTAAAAAAATCCTAAAAACATATTTGGACAAATATGATATTTTAAATGATTAAGAATGATCAACATGATATTTAAATTTTAAGTCGTGAATATATGATACTTTGACGTTTAATAAGGGCGTAAACGAAATTCTCCTGATAATTACTCTAAATTTTTAAGAAAATAACATGCGTCAAATTGAATGAAAATTGACATTAATTTCTACAATTTATACAGAACATACATTTATCAAGATTAGCCAAATAATGAGGTGTTAGATGTGTGCTTAATTTCACCATCTTGATCTAAATTCTAATGCTTTATATCATTGGTGGTTTATAGTGAGTTGGAATACATTATTTAACTTTTATAAAGACGGTCATGTTAAAATTTCATGGTAGGAAGTGCATACGATTAATTACAATACAGTCCATCTTGTATTTGTTTTTGTTTTTTTATTTTATTTTTTTGTTTTAATGATTTCAAAATAGAAAAAATGATTATAAAAAATTAAAAAAATATACTAAAAAACAAATTTGAAGAAATATAATATTTTAAATGATAAACATGATATTTAGATTTTAAGTCGAATAAATATGATATTTTGAAAATTTAACAAGAGTATATATAAAAATTTTCCAATAATTATTCTAAAATTCTAAGAGAATAACATATATCAAATTGAATATGAAAAATTGATATTTAACAAAATTTATTGATTTATTATGATAAATAGTAATTATTATTTAAATTTAATTTAAGCATGTAATATTACTTGTTTTAAAATGAGGGGTTGAAATTGAAACACCCGACCCACGAAAAAATGAAAAAGAATCAATACTGCATACTTGGCTACAAAACTACTTGAGGGGCCACGACATTCACCCCTTCTTCTATAACCATTTGTTATTTCTTTTTCAATATAATAAATATAAATAAAATACCTATTAAACTGTTTTAAAATGACAAAAAAATATATGTTTTAAAATGACAAAAAAAATATAGATAAATAAGCAAAAAGTTGTTGCAGGTATGGTCATCAAACATGAAAAATCGTAAATGAAAAATCAACACGTGTTTATATTATTTGTATTTAATACGTTTGGTTTTCTTTCGTCGGATGCGGTGGAGCTTCTTAATAGAGTACAACGAATCATGCAAAACAATATTATATCCCGTAAATCTATGGATATAGTCTTCAAAAGAATTGACTTTATCATACAAAAAGGTTTCGCAGTACAGCTTTGTCATCTCACTTAATAATAAGTTTTATTTAATATTAATAAAAAGTTGTTGTCAAAAAAAAAAAATAATAAATAACAATCAAGGCTGATGGGTGCGAATTTGCTCTCATTTATTTGTTTTTGATTAACACCTAAGCGTTAGCGTTATATGTTATTTCTCTTCACTTTTCATTTTATCTACAAAATGGTCTAATCTTATCCTCGCCCATTAAGCAGTTGTAGTAGCCATTGTCCAGTGGAATAGTCTCAGACGCATACCCCTTAGTCTTATCGTGAACCTTTGTTATTCTCATGTAATAAAATTTAAACATAAAAAATGTGAAAACTAATGGGTCGGTATAACTTTATGTCATTCATTTTGATCCTTTGTATGCACGTAAGTTTATTCACTAACTTTAGTAATGAAATTTGTCACTATTATGAAAGGATATGGCTTCCACTTGGCACGACTCTATTCAAATATAATAACGAATAATGATCCGGCACATTTCTTATTTTAACTTCTATAAAGATTTAAATAGTATTTGTGCCAAAAAAAAAAAAAAAAAAAAAAAAAAAAAAAAAAAAGATTTACTGATGTTACAAAACGGTTACACAAACCGAACCCGTAGTTTGATATGATCTTTTTGTTTATAATTTTTTTGAACGATTATATGTACTGAAAAAAGCTAGCGATAAGCTAAAGGAAAAAAAAAAAAGACAATTAGTTTATAACGATAGACATGTTTCAAAAAAAAAAAAAAAAAAAAAACCTTGTTAGGACGTTAGATATCCGTCTTAATATTATTGCTTCTTTCCAAAAACTGTTGTATTACAAAATTTTAATTTACTAAACATACAATATAATATAAATGCTATAACATTATATATCCATCACATTACAGATATTTAATAATAATTAAATATATACATGACAAAAGTCATATTTTTTACTTTAAGATGTTTTACTAATACATATTATGATATTACCATGTTTCAATTACCAATAACTTATGAAACAATATTGCATGATTTTAAAAGATTGCTAACATGGTAGGGAAATGGGGTGGCATCAGGGTCCAGTGCTTTGGCTTTGAATATGTGGCCATGTGACTTAGCCATTAACAGTTTTAAGTGACACACTCACTTCATATTTATGTATTTTATTTTTCATCTTATTAGGGTAAATTGTAAAAATGGTCCTTATGGCTTGGGATAACTACAAGTTTGATCCATAAACCTTTTATTTAATTTAGCCCATCCTTGAAATTTATTTTTGTTTCAGATTTGGTCATTTGTCGACTTAAAATGACTAAATTAGCCTTACAAGATTTTTTCATTATTTTTAATAACATTTGTTTATATCTTTTATTAATATAAAATTAATAGGCAAAATGTACAACCCTTAAAGCACCAAACCCTTGTAGCAAACAAAAAAATGTTCACATGGTAGTTTTGGAGTTTATACAAATTAGACCATGACCTTCCTTCCTTCTTGTTCCTCTCCTCAACGTGAGTGAGGCATCCACCACCACTTCTGATTTGCTCCGCCAGTCACACCGACCATCATCAGCCAACATTCACCGTTTGTATTATGTAACATCCCGAAAATCATATGGTAAAATTTTCATTTTTAATATAATTAAACACTCAATAATCTTTTATTGAAACATTTAAAAGTATTTCAAAATAAAAACAATTATCATAGTTCATTCCCAAAATCACAAATTGTGGAAAACGTGGGTGTATGCGCTGCGATCAAGCCGGACCCTTCCCTTTTGAACCAGAGATACCTGAAACCATCAACCAAAAATTGTAAGCACAAAACTTAGTGAGTTCCCCAAATACCACATACCAAGCATAACATACGAGTCATACATATCAAGCATACAATAGAAGGTGCTATGTGCCAACCATAGTCTTGCCATTATGCCACGAGTCGTATCATGGTCATTCCTTGCCAAGTCGAGGACCAAAACTCTGGGTCTTACATATAAATGCCAGGAGCCACATCCTGGTCTTCCATGCAAGCATCACAAATACAACTAGCATATAATTTACATATACTTATCTACTTAACTGCCAGAGTCCAAACTCAAGTCTTGCATACATATCTTCTAGGAGCCACCTACTGGTCTTTCATGCAAATGTCAAGGGTACCCCCTTGTCTTCCTATAATACATATACCAAATGGGTCGGCATTGGTGCCTTCAACCCATAGTACAGTGAGGATACTCACCTCAACAGCTGAACCCACAAATAAATCTCTGACTACTGATCCGCTAGAATCCCCGCGCTATCAAACATATAACACCCAATTACCAATTAGGTTTCAAACCAAATCCAATAATCCATATATGGGGTAAAAAGACCATTTTACCCCTCACCTAGTTTGGCACAAAACTAAGGCCCAAACTCCCCATCATACAAGGTCCACAAACCATTAATGGTCCAAAGCCCACTTATGGCCCAATTTTCCAAGTTGGGCCCAAACCCTTACATGGACCTTACCCTAAAGTTCATCAACTTTTCCATAATCCAAACACTTGTTTACAAATGGCCCAACAAAGCCCCAAGCAATCCAAGCCCAAAAGATAGCCCAAACACACAAGGACCAATCAGACCGAGTACGCGGCGCGTACAAGCACGCACGCATAGCGTACTCGCTTGGAGGCTTGTACACTAAGCGTACATGCTTGTATGCCCAACGTACTCACCCTATTTAGCCTAAAACTTGAATTTTCACTGAACCCATTAAGACAAAGCTCTAAAACACAGATCTGACCTCCTTAAGCTGGATTATCACATAAAGTTGCTAACTTTATGTCCATACATGGCTAAATGAAGCTCTTAAGCTTAAAAGGGACTTAATGGTTGACTTAATGCATGCATGACACCATAATACACATAAAGCTTGCACTTTTATACTCAAGGGTACCAAAACAAACTCATATCTAAAAGAACAAACCCTTAAACGTCCTCACTCATCAAAAAACCCAAAAAGGAGACCAAAATCATAAAAACCAAGAAATGAAGAGATCTAATCATAAACAAGCCAACATGCAAACTTGATAAATCAAAAAGCTTCCTCAAAAGATGATGATTCTAGATCCAAAGCCTTTCCACCAAGCAAAACAACTTCAAGCTTCTCTTGTTTCCGTCCTAAGGGCAAAATATGCACCAAAAACCTTCTAAGACCTCAAGAACACCACTAAGAGGCTAAAAGGGTCGATCTATCGTTTTTAGGGTATGGAGGCTAGCTTAGAAATGAACCAAATGGACTAACATAAAGTTTAGATAGGGTACATGCCTAAAAATTAGGGTTTCATACTTTCCCTCGTACGCCCAGCATACGAGGTCTCGCACCCCATTCCCAGCTTTGCACTACACTAAGCGTACACTGCCTTACACACGACGTAGAACCCTTCACGTCAGTACACCATGCATACTCCCGTGGTACTCCCAGCGTACTAGTGTTTTCCCTCAAGCCCTAATTCATTCCGAAGGCCATAACTTCTTTGATACAACTTTGATCCCAGTGATAACATCTATTTTATGCATATATTTATGACGTTTTCTTATTATTTTATATTATGTTTTTATGCTATCTAGAACTAAAAGATACTTAATACACTTTGAAATGTTAAATTATAGTTAAAATGGGAGATGGAATGCAAAAGGATGAGTAAGGAGCTAAAAAGACGCAAAAAGGGTGTTGTTGGACAGCTTGACTCCTTGTTAGTGTTTTGGACATATCTCATGACTCATAACTTTGAATGACGAGATTCAAAATGTTCTAACAATTAGACACCATTTCGGACGACTTTCGCATTTTGAGAAAATGGTGATTCCCAACAAATTCGCCGAGTTAACACAAACTCGTTGTGTTGAGTAGAAGCTTCGTGATTCTTGACGCTGACTTGGGGAATACAGGATTTTAATGAAGAACTCACTGAGTTGGTGTCCAAACTCGTAGATTTGATGCTGAAAATTATAATTAAAGCAAAAAAATTAGCCATAATGAGAGATCGTACACCCTATATTGGTTCTTGCGATCATAAACCCCCAAGAAGCCGTTTTGAGGGTCTAGAAGGCGGCTAGAAGGCCGTTAAGTTGACAGGAGCGAAGATCTGAAGGATTGGAGAGCGGATTCATGCCAAAAATCATTTGGTTCGTTGTTCTGACCACGAGTAGTGTTCCAATGTGATTTTTTATGCATTTACTTTCTGATTTGAGTGTTAAAACCCTTTGCTTTGTGTTTATGATTAGAAGAACCCTTGATTTTGTGGATTAATTGTTATTTGGATTGTTTTATTCGTGTTTAATTAATATTGTTAACCTTGTTAAAATATCCTTATGTGTTAATGACAATTATTTTCTATTGATAACTAAGTATATTGAGTTATATGAACATCTGCTTGATTACTTGAATCTTATGGTTTTGTGAAAACAAGATTGTAAGCCTAGTGTTGTGAGCATAACCTAGGGTTAACTAGAAAATAAGTAAATTAACGTGTGGGCATGTCTGATGACCAAACACATATGAGTTAATTGAACCAACAAATTTGATTAACTATTATTACAAGTCTTTCCTGATTCGAACTGAACACTAGGAAACCTGTTAGTTTAATCAACTAATCACTGCTTGAATTGACTTGTTTGCTAAAGGATTAGTAATAGTGAACACGAACCTAATCATTTTAGAAATCGGTGAACATGAATAAACAAATCTGTTTGTGCAATTATCCATGATTTTAAGATGTAATTTGTCTAAACCAAAGTACCTAAAGAGATTTGTCTTCGGTCAGTTTATCGAGATTTATCATTTAATCAATTGTTTGAGATGTAAATCCATAAAACCTTTCGTTACTGCTTTCATGTGTTTTCTGTAACCTATAATCAAACATTCTAAATTAATTCACTATCGTTCCCCTTGAGTTCGACACCATTGCTTATCAAAACTATATTGTACTCGATCGGGTTCACTGCCTGTAAGGTGTGGCTTAGATGCGATAAACTAGGAATTATAAATAAAAAACTAGTGCATTAAATGTACACATCACTCGACCATCCTTATATCCGTGAAAAGGTATCGAGAAGCCCTATTTTATTATCAACTCATACTTGACATAAAGTTCCTAGAACACAAAATCTAATTTCCATAAAAGTCTGCTGCCAATTTACCAAAATATCCATTGGCACGAAAACCAAATCCGAATGCTTGGACCATCTACATTTTGTCACCCACACCCAAATGGGTAACGATTCGGAACATGGAATTACATATTACCCTCGTTTCTCTGCCTTATTGATCTTCACCTTCATCTCCTTCGTAGATCCTACCATTAATTTCTAGATGCGCTCACCGATTTCCAGATCCAGCTACCTAGTTCAACACCAATACACCACTGTCAAACTTTCCTCGTCAAAAACTTTCTTTTTCATGTCCTCTTTCCATGGATACCACCCAAGTGCTCTTCAGCTTTTGGTTTCTTATCTTACATGAAACCTCTTGACCGACTTCACCACCTGAAGCATGTTAGATTTGACCACCGAAGCTGTCATCGAACAATCACCCGAAACTATCATTGATGAATGCTATGATCTTGTTGATTTTCAGTTTACAAGTTTCTATTAAATGCTCTGATTTCGTTGTTTGTATTTAGGTTTGATTATGTAACATCCGGATCTCAAGGTATGAATTTTATTTATATATGAAAACTTGGTTGGCCATGATGTGGTGATGGCATGACCACGATGTGGCAATTTAGTTCGTGATGACGCATATTAAATGAGTGCCACATCGTGGCGCTAAGTGTCCATGTCGTGGTGACCATTTTGGGTCAAACCATAATTTACGGACTTTAAACCCTATTTAAAGGAAGTTAAGGCAACCTCCATCACCTTCAAACGATTCCTTGTCCAAAACCTAACCCATTTTGAAGCTTTGGTGATCATTTTGCAACGGGTTAACGGCCTATGAAGATTTGGTGAGTTTACGGTCGCAACGGGTTTACGGTCTATGAAGATTGACCGTAAACTCAAGAACAAGGGTGCTTGTTTTCGACGAAAAAGTGTTCCAGAGGCTCCCAAACGGCCCCAAATAACGATTTCCGACGTTTTTCGGGTGAAAAGAGGGTTTTATGGTGTTTACGGTCAAGAGGTTTAGAGAGAGAAGGTGGGTGTTTCCGGTCAAGAAGGTTCAAATGAGGATGTGGGTCCAGTATTTATAGGCTGGGGGTTTGGTTGGTGGTGGGGTCCACCTGGCACCGACCGTAAACGGGTTTACGGTCATACACGAGTTTACGACCGTAAACTCGTCCTGACTGTGAACTCGGTATTTCAAGTGAAGTTTCGAGTTTTTCGAGTGATTTTTGGTTTATTCCGACTCGTATAAAATACATATTATTTATTTAAAATGTAGAGTCTTTCCAAAACTAAGAAATTTGACGAAATTTAATAAAAACTCAAATTTTATTAACGGAAACTGAGTAAGGATAACGGAAAAAGTTTCGGGTTGTCACACTTATAATCTAATATTTTTATTTATTTATGTTGATTGAAAACAAGAAAAAATCTTCTAAGGATCAAGGAGATTATGATTAATGGTGGTTTATTTTATATGTTTTATTGTCGGTGATAAAAACATGTTTATGCTTTTTGATGAAGTTTGAACTTTGATGGATATTATGTTGTATGAAGTTTAAACCAAGACGTTGATGACTTAATGGTTATGAATTAAAATGAATTTATTAATTTCAAAATGTGGTTGGATCGTGTGTTTATATCTATTTTATTATCTTTTGGATGCAAGTTCAAGTTGGCAAGTTATAACTTCAAAAAAAATTAAAGGGAATATATTGATATATTATGAATTGATGCTTATATGTTGTATCTAGTGCTAGTTGTCATATAAGAAAGTCAAACTTAATAAAAGAAATAAAACCTGAAAGTTATGGGAAAGTCAAACTTAATAAAGGAAATAAAAGCTCAAAGTTGTGGTTGGACATAAAAATAACTGCACCATCGAAATAAAACCACACCATTTCTATATTGCGGGTAATAACCGCAACCGCAAATGAAACCGCAACAAAAACCGCACCTATCGGTTTCATGGATATAAAAACCACAATTTCAGTTTTCGGTTTTGGTTTGGTGTAAAAACTGCACCAAACCGCACCACGTTCACCCCTACCTCCAGGGTAAGGTTGAGGCTTCTGTGGTGAAGAGTAGAGCGTTCCAGTTGACAGCCGAGGAGGCGCAAGAAGAACTAGATGTGGTTACTGATATGTATTTTTGCGATATCTTTTACTGCTTTCCTTATTTATGCTTATGTTTTATTAATCATGTATAGGGACGCTCTCAGTCAATGGTATGACTGCGCATGTTCTGCTCGATTTGGGTGCTACCCGATCTTTTGTGTCTCTTGCATTTATCAAGAAGTTTAACGATGCCCTAGGGACTTTGGATTATTCTTTAGAGGTGGAGATTGTCGATGATCGTTTAGTTAGTGCTTTGAGGGTTCGTGGGGATTGTGTTATGAATATGTTTAGGGAAAGATATTTGATTGAGTTGGTTCCAATTCCTTTGTGAAGATTGAAGGTTATTGTGGGTATGGACTGGTTGTCCCCAATAAGGCTATGATTGATTGTGACCACCAATTGGTGAGAGTTTGAACCCGAAGTGGGGGAATTGGTTATCCGCAGTGAGGGTACTCAGCATGGACATACACTCTGTTCAGTTGCGAGAGCTAGGAGACATCTTCATTAGGGATGTTATGCATTTATGGCCTATATAGCAGATAATCGAGTTGAGGGCATGACTGCTATGAGGGATGTGCCCATTCTTTGAGATTTTTCTGATGTATTTTCGAAGGATTTACCTGGAGTGCCTCCCAAGAGGCAGGTTAAGTTCCAGGTTGATTTGGTTCCCGATGCAACTCCGATAGCCAAGACACAGTATCGATTAGCACCCCCCGGAGATGCAGGAGTTGTCTACGCAGTTGCAGGAGCTGCTAGACAAGGGATTTATCAGACCAAGTAGTTCACCATAGGGAGCATCGATCTTGTTCATAAAGAAGAATGAAGCTTCACTCCGGATGTATATTGATTATCGGGAGTTGAACAAGCTAATGGTGAAAAATCGATATCCACTCCCGAGGATCGACAATTTATTTGACCAACTTCAGGGTGGGTCTTGATTCTCCAAGATTGATTTGCAATCGGATTACCACCAGATGAGGGTCAGAGATGAGGATGTATAGAAGATGGCCTTCATGACTAGTTATGGTCATTACGAGTTTGTGCTGATGTCCTTCGGGCTCACCAACACACCGATATCATTCATAGATCTCATGTTGGATCAGTCTGTGATTGTCTTCGTTGATGATATTTTGGTATATTTTAAGACTAAAGAGCAACACGAGGAGCATCTACGGGAGAGCTTGGATACCTTAAGTACGAAGAAGCTTTATGTCAAGTTCTCCAAGTGTGAGTTTCGGTTGTGTGAGGTGCGGTTTTTGGGACACATCGTCAACCAGAAGGATATATTGGCCGACCCGGCGAAGATCGAGGCATTGATACAGTGGGAAGTTCCGAAGTCACCGTTTAAGATCAAAAGCTTCCTAGGTTTAGCAGGTTATTATCGGAGATTCACTCAGGACTTCTCCAAGATTGTTGTTCCATTGACCCGATTGATGTGACAACCGTCAAATTCTGGTCAAGTCAAAGTCAAACAAAGTCAACAAGTCAAACCGATCAACTCAACTAACCCTTGTATACTAGGGTTTACGTTATGAAACTTATGTACAACTCGCTATTCTAATGAGAAATCATCAATTGAAAAGTTCGTATACTAGATTTCTTTAACCTAAAACAGTGGTAAGTAATGAACCAAAGCGATAAAACACTATTGCATACTCATCGGAAGTGTGTAATATCCTTAAATATGGCTTAACAGGGTTTACGGACCTTCCATTGCGAAGTCGGACACCCAAAAAGGTCACAAAAGAAGCCTCTCTTAATCTATTTCACTCTATCTCTCTCTCTCTCTCTCTCTATTAAAAATCTCTCCCAAATCTCTCTCTGTATCAGAAATATCTCCAAGAATGTGAAATCGCTCCCAAATCTCTCTCTGTATGAGAAACCTCTCCAAGTGTGTGAAATCTCTCCAAGTACGTGAAATCTCTCCCAAATCTTTCTCTGTATGAGAAATCTCCTCAAGAATGTGAAATCTCTCCCAAATCTCTCTCTGTATGAGAAATCTCTCCAAGTGTGAGAAATCTCTCCCAAATCTCTCTAAGTATGTCAAATCTCTCCAAGTATATCAAATCTCTCCCAAATATCTCTCAAAACCTCTCTCAACTTCTTATAATCACTCGGGGCATCCTGACATGTAATTTAGACGAAAGCCGCTCGAAAACGGAAGTTTACGCGAAAAACAGTCCTAAGGAGCCGAACCTCCCTTAAAGAACCGAAACCACCTCCTGAACCGAACCTGCTAAGGAACCGAGCTTAACCTTCGGTCCGAGAGGCTACATTCGGTCCATTCTGATGAGTCGCCTGCGAGACATCTCGGTTTCCATATACAACCGAACCCTACTTTCGGTTCTATGCTCCTAAGAAGCCGAACCTTCGCACCTTCGGTCCTGAATTTCGGATTTTAGCAATTTCTACCCGATTTTCAATATTTTTAGCGTTTTGAGCCCGTTTTTCTTGATTTTAACGCGGGATTTTCACACAAACTTGTATTTTAACATAATAAACCCTAAATATTCATATTTTAATTATATTTGGGGGAAAATCCTTGCCTACGAATAAAATATAGTAGGTACGATTTATGGGTGGAGTGTTGACTTTGCTTTAGTGTATGACACAAGCAACCACCCCATGCCCACTCCATGAGCAACCCTTGCCCTTCCACCATAGCTAGTCATTCCATAGTACTTTTCCCACCATTTTCCATCCACACACTTGGTAAAGGGCTGGAAAACCCTCATCTCTCCTCACATTTCTCTCATTCCTCTCATTTTCCACCAAAGAACAAACTTCATTTTCTCTCACTTTCTCTCTCTAAAATTTCGAGATTCAAGGCTATTCTCCAAGCTTTTCTTCTACTTTTGGTAAGTATTAACATCCTCCATATGATTATTTCACTTTTTTCTACTCAAATCATGGATATCTTACACAAACATCATCACATTCATGTTAGATCTTCAAATCTTCAAAGCATCTTGTAAGTGTTCTTGAGTTGAACACCTATTTTCTTCAACATCCATCCACTAAGAACACACAAGGTGAGTTCTAACACCTATATTTTCATGCTTTTCTTAGGTTTTGAGGGGGTGGGGGGTGGGGGATACAAGTTAAAACACCAAGAACACAACTAAACGCATTCATCAGCTTTCATCAGAAAAGTTTAACTCCATTCACGGACTGTTTTGGTCAACTTAAACATCTTAGTTTTCAAAACTGTATTGGGTGAAAATGGTTCAGGTTTATACCTTTAAAATGACTACTTGTACATCTCCACACGATTTTTCTACAATTTATGGCGATTTTTGCAAAACAGTCTATCATTTCAAAAACCACTTCGGACCAGTCTGTGAAGTTGGACAATTTTACACAAGTTAAAGGTCGCTAAAAATCATGATAAAAATGATGAATAAAATAGACACATTTTGTAAGCTCTTAAAATTTACAAATTCTGATTTCGACTTCAAATGATTTTTCTATGATTTTTGTAAGAACAGGAACAACAAGGTTAAAACTAGAAAAAATGGTTAACAATTTCATTTGCACCTTGTAGCTTGTTGAGCAAGGTGTGTGTTATTATTATTATTATATATATATATATATATATATATATATATATATATATATATATATATATATATATATATATATATTATTTACCCTAGTCTAAAGGTACGAATCATATACAAAGGGTTACTACCTCTACAAATAATATTATACACCACAAACAAATATGCTAAACTATAATAGGTATAGTTAGGTTGTATATGCATTACAAACGTTATGATAGAATATAATTGGTATAGTTTATGTTACAATTACATTTCAAACTCATTACGAAAGGTTTTCATATAGAAGGGGTACAAATACAAAAGTACCGGGTCTATACAGAGAGGTCTATACAAGGGGGTACAGATACAAAGTACCGAGTTTTCATATAGAAGGGGTACAAATACAAAGTATCGGGTTTATACAACGGGGTGCAAATATAAAGTATCGGGTTTTCATAAACTAACGGGGTACATTACAAAGTACCGGGTTTACACAAAATGGTTTTATGATATTAGAACTACATTCCATCTAGAATTTGTTAGTTTCCGGTTAAAATTGCTAAGTGTATATGTCAGAGTTATATAAGAATTTAGTTGCGATCGACTTAGAATTGGTGGGCCCGTTTTACTTCCTGTTCCTTGTTTGGTTGTGGACCTAGGGCAGACCCATTATATTCGACGGTTTATTTAACTTAAATTTTTTATAACTCATATACATTGGGTGATTATAGAGGAAATCTATAGGTCCTTATAGGGCACATTATTGCATAACATAGGAGCTTTTCCTTACACATTTTATAAAGAAAATATTGGATTTTCTGGAATCATACACATTCACTTTTTCAAGGAAAATGACATCTTTATCAAATAAAACTCTTATGAACTCACCAACTTAATTGTTGACACTTTTTTCAAAACTACTTGTATTCTCGGGGAATCAGTAAAACAGGAAATCAGCGGCTATGAGGATGGAACGCTTAGACGTTAAACATTTCATTTTTGTCAACATAATGTAATTGATTTAGAAACATGTAAACTCATACTATGGTGTAACTTTTTCAATTATAGTTATGTTGGTTGTTTTTACTTTAAGCACTATTATACTCGTTGTTGTGATACTATACATGAAGTCCTCCACCCCCGGACGTTTCCGCCATCCTTGGTTTGGGGGTGTGACGGATTGGCATTAGAGCATTGTTTACAGTGAACTAAGTATATCAAATCACATAAGATATACAAACTATAAATGCATTGGGACTAAAAGTATCTGATTAAACGTTTTTTTTCAAATAACTATACTTTTAGAAATGAAATAGTTCCTTGATTAAATGAATGAGTACATGCATGCATACATACTAAGGTCAGTATCATACTAGAACAGAACAAAAGTGGTGATTGTCGAATGACACAAGTAGTCTTGGGGATGTATGGTCAGGTCTGGGAATGACGTAGCCTGATCAACTATGTCCCTCCTAGAAGTGATTAGCATATGCCCGAGAATGGTTGTGGGGTTGCAACAAGTCCAAAAACTTACCAACTCTATCTACAAGGAAACATTGAGGACAAAAGACAAACATTAAAATACTATAGGAGTATTTTGTGATACTATAACCAACTTATGTGAAAATTAAAGATCCATGTTAAGTAGGTCTATAATGATTGAATGCATACACTAAGGTTATATATAATTAAAGATATTATAGATTCAGAATCTATGACTGTTGCTCTACTTCTTGTTCCTTGTTTGGTTGTGGATTTAGAGTAAAGTCATTTATTCGAAGGTCTATTCTATCTCAGATTATGTATAACTGGTATGCACTATGTAATTATAGAAGTGACTAATAAGGATCACCCCTATAAGTAATTATAGGATTAGACGTCTATTAAATTATCTCTTCTACCCTATTCTCGCACGATCAACATGGCAGGAGCTAAACTACCAGGAGACCCTATTCTTTCTAACCAAGAAAATGGTGGTTGGATCAGAGAGAATTTCGAAGAGGATCCTGAAGAAATAATAAAGGAAGACCCCGACGAGACTTCCATGGTCCGACACCTCGATGAGTCATAGATTTACATAGACAGAGTTAGGAACAAGGTCAACACCCTCTGTATGGCATTGATGAGGCTTCTACAACCTCAATGGAGGAGGATTTGTATAAAGGGCTCTCCTTGTCATGGTACGCCGCATCACTCACTAGAGGGTGCAAACGCGAGCATCGGTCAGCCAAATCGTGGAGGTTGGAGCTACCACCAAGATCACTGCAATTCGCCTTCATCGATTGGATGGAGGCCATGAACAGATCAGTAACTGCATCAAAACCTTCAGAGGTAAGTGACCACAACTCGAGCCGAGATTAGGGAGTACCCGGAACATCAAACAACGTTAGAGAAAGAGCATGATCACATCAGAACATCAAATGACAGAAGCCAGGGCAGGAGTTAGGTCAATGCAGACTTGCATGCCTTCATTCTATGTCCCACGAAACATCATCCACCGTGAGTAGTGTGTACACTACTTACAAAGTCGATAAAGACTCAAACTACTAGAATACGTTTAAACACTACTCCTCACATGCATGAATTCAACCCTTCAAATTTAGAGACTACGCCGTTCAAGAGGGTCGTGCTAGTGTCGAAATTTTTCGTACCATAGTGTAATGTGGACCTTCTATAAGGTCAAACTTTCCAGAACTTTATGTACTAGATCATATCAATGAAATTAGCATACATTTTATATCATTGGGAATTTAACAAATATTTCATAACTTGGTATTACAAACGATTTGCTTATGGTAACTCTAAGAGTTCTTAATGTATACCTCAAGGTTAGGTGTAATTAAGAGACGATCGAATTAGAAAGGTGAGTCCACCTTGGGTCCTGTTCCTTGTTTGGTTGTAGGCCTAGGGCAGGCTCATTAAGTTCAACGGCCTATTAAGCCTTAATTACACGCAACTGGTATACATCGAGTGATCTTAGGAGTGGATCAGACATGGAACAAATCACAAGATTACATTCGAGTCACTACTGCTAAATTAATAAGTTATATATACGGACTTTCATTATGAATTGCTTTCAAAATACCCTTGAGTTGGGACATAATACAGAAAAATCTAGTTCAATAACATCCGACCTGTCACTGCTATTGGAGACTTACCATCTGTTTGTCTTTACAAACTTGTGACAGATTGAACTATGCCGCCAAAGAAAAAGTCCAAACCTTCCGGCAGAGCAGCAGTAGCACCACCTCCGCAGTTTGATCCCACAATGTTCCAAGCCGCCGTAACCGCAGCCATAGCGGCTTCAATGTCGCAAATTGGTACGAATGGTACCGGTGGTGCTGGATCTAGTGCCACAAACTCCAACCATGGGGACAGTACGGGACGTACGAAGGAATGTTCCTACAAGGATTTTACTAGTGTCAAACCCGATTCTTTCAATGGAAGCGGGGGAGTCATCACACTGATGCTATGGTTCGAGAAGACCGAATCGGTCTTCAAAATTTGTGCATGCCCCGAAGCAAGCAAGGTCAAATTTGTAGCTTGCACTTTCTCTGACCGAGCCCTTACTTGGTGGAACAATCACGTTAAGTCACTGACGCTTGCAGTGGCTAACTCGTTAAGCTGGGAAGACTTAAAGACGATGATGCTGAAAGAGTACTACCCAAGGGGCGAAGTGCAAAAACTAGAGCAAGAACTGTGGAATCTCAAGATGACAGGCTCTGACCTTGCAACTTACACCGACCGATTCTGTGATCTAGCACTCCTTTGTCTCGCGATGGTCACTCATGAGGAAAAGAAGGTGGAACAATACCTCTGGGGATTGTCTCCTCAAATTCAAGACAACGTGTTAGCTTCAAGACCAACTACCTTTGACATTGTCAAGGAGTTGACACAACAACTCATCGGCCATAGGGCCATCCATCAGACTGTAACAACCACCCCTGAGCAAGACGGGGGGGGGGGGGGGGGAAGCAACAAGGGGAAGTTTTGGGACAACAAGAAGGACCAACCAACCCAAGACTCCACCAAGAAGCAACAGACTGTCGTTGTTCACGCTGCCACAGCTCACGCCACTCCAGCACCCATAAATCGATATGTTGGAAACCTTCCGAAATGCAACAAGTGTAACTTCCATCATACTAGGGTTTGCTGGGAGATGCATTGTAAGAATTGCAATAGGGAGGGGCACACTGTCCGTTTCTGCAAGGCACTGACGCGACCCATCAACCAGGACCCTGACATTGGAGCAAGCCCAACTTTTTACAAGTGCGGTGAAGCAGGACACTTTAAAAGAGTCTATCTAAGGACAAGGGATGCTGGTAATGGTGGAAAGGTACTTATGATCATCGCTTGAGAGACTTCCCCGGAACCACCCGTAGCGGTACGTGCTTCTACCCGCCGCATATAGGTTTTAAATTTTCCTTTACTTAAACTACTGTCAATTTAGGATTTATTAACAATGGGTCTAGAGAATATGACAAAACACGAAGAAGTCGTATCGCTTATATAAAAACTTAGGATTTGTACTGGTGAGCTTTTGAAGGCTAGTGTAAACATAAGTTAACTTGGTCTTTACCATGTCAATGTCGTATATTACGAAAAATACCCCCCCCCCCCATATTTTTCCCAAATTCTTGATTTCCTGGTCAAAATGCAAATTTCGGGACGAAATTCCCTCTAACGGGGGGATGATGTGACAACCGTCAAATTCTGGTCAAGTCAAAGTCAAACAAAGTCAATAAGTCAAACCGGTCAACTCAACTAACCCTTGTATACTAGGGTTTACGTTATGAAATTAATGTACAACTCACTATTCTAATGAGAAATCATCAATTGAAAAGTTCGTATATCTAGATTTCTTTAACCTAGAACAGTGGTAAGTAATTAACTAAAGCGATAAAACACTATTACATACTCATCGGGAGTGTGTAAGATCCTTAAACATGGTTTAACGGGGTTTACGGACCTTGCGTTGTGAAGCCGGACACCCAAAAATGTCACAAAAGAAGCCTCTCCCAATCTCTTTCACTCTATCTCTCTCCATTAAAAATCTCTCCCAAATCTCTCTCTCTGTATGAGAAATCTCTCCAAGAATGTGAAATCCCTCCCAAATCTCTCTCTATATGAGAAACCTCTCTAAGTGTGTGAAATCTCTCCCAAATCTCTCCAAGTACGTAAATCTCTCCCAAATCTCTCTCTGTATGAGAAATCTCTCCCAAATCTCTCTCTGTATGAGAAATCTCTCCAAGTGTGTGAAATCTCTCCCAAATCTCTCTCAAAACCTCTCTCAACTTCTTATAATCACTCGGGGCATCCCGACCTATAATTTAGACGAAAACCGCTCGAAAACGGAAGTTAACGCGAAAAACAGTCCTAAGGAGTCGAACCCTCCTAAGGAGTCAAACCCTCCTAAGGAGCCGAACCTCCCTTAAAGAACCGAAACCACCTCCTGAACCGAACCTGCTAAGGAACCGAGCTTAACCTTCGGTCCCTTCTGAAGCCGAACCTTCGCACCTTCGGTCCTGAATTTCATATTTTAGCAATTTCTACTCGGTTTTCAATATTTTTAGCGTTTTGAGCCCGTTTTTCGTGATTTTAATATGGTATTTTCACCCAAACTCGTATTTTAACATAATAAACCATAAATATTCATATTTTAATTACATTTTGGGGAAAATCGTTGCCTAAGAATAAAATCTAGTAGGTAAGATTTATGAGTAGAGTGTTGACTTTGCTTTAGTGTGTGACACAAGCAACCACCCTATGCCCACTCCATGACCAATCCTTGTCCTTCCACCATACCTAGTCATTCCATAGTACTGTTCCCACCATTTTCCAGCCACACACTTGGTAAAGGGCTGGAAAACCCTCCTCTCTCCTCACATTTCTTTCATTCCTCTCATTTTCCACCAAAGAACAAACTTCATTTTTTCTCACTTTCTCTCTCAAAAATTTCGAGATTGAAGGCTATTCTCCAAGATTTTCTTCTACTTTTGGTAAGTATTAACATCCTCCATATGATTATTTCACTTCTTTCTACTCAAATCATGGATATCTTACACAAACATCATCACATTCATGTTAGATCTTCAAATCTTCAAAGCATCTTCTAAGTGTTCTTGAGTTGAACACCTCTTTTCTTCAACATCCATCCACTAAGAACACACAAGGTGAGTTCATACCCCTATCTTTTCATGTTTTTCTTAAGTTTTGATGGGGGTGGGGAGGGGGGAATACAATTTAAAACACCAAGAACACAACTAAACGCATTCATCAACTTTCATCAGAAAAATTTAACTCCATTCACAGACTGTTTTGGTCAACTTAAACATTTTAGTTTTCAAAACTGTATTGGGTGCAAATAGTTCAGGTTTATACCTTTAAAATGTCTACTTTTACATCTCCACACAATTTTTCTACAATTTATGGCGATTTTTGCAAAACAGCCTATCATTTCAAAAACCAATTCGGACTAGTCTGTGAAGTTGGACATTTTTACAAAAGTGAAAGGTCACTAAAAATCATGATAAAAATGATGAATAAAATAGACACATTTTCTAAGCTCTCAGAATTTACGGATTCTGATTTCAACTTCAAATGATTTTTCTATGATTTTTGTAAGAACAGGAACAACATGGTTAAAACTAGAAAAATGGTTAACAATTTCATTTGCACCTTGTAGCTTGTTGAGCAAGGTGTGTGTTATTATATATATATATATATATATATATATATATATATATATATATATACACACACACACATACATGTTGTTGATAGTGCATATTATTTACCCTAGTCTAAAGATACGAATCATATACAAGGGGTTACTATCAAATAATATTATACACCACAAACAAATATGCTAAACTATAATAGGTATAGTTAGGTTTCATATGCATTACAAACGTTATGATAGACTATAATAGATATAATTTATGTTAGAATTACATTTCAAACTCATTACGAAAGGTTTTCATATAGAAGGGGTATAAATACAAAGTACCGGGTCTATACAGAGGGGTACAAATACAAAGTAACGAGTCTATACAAGGGGGTACAAATACGAAGTACCGGGTTTTCATATAGAAGGGGTACAAATACAAAGTACCGGGTCTATACAAAGGGGTACAAATACAAAGTACTGGGTCTATACAAGTGGGTACAAATACAAAGTACCGAGTTTTCATATAGAAGGGGTACAAATACAAAGTACCGGGTTTATACAAAGGGGTGTAAATACAAAGTACCGGGTTTTCATAAACTAAAGGGGCACATTACAAAGTACCGGGTTTACACAAAATGGTTTTATGATATTATAACTACATTCCATCTAGAACTTGTTAGTTTCCGGTTATAAATGCTAAGTGTATATGTCAGAGTTATATAAGAATTTAGTTGCGATCAAATTAGAATTGGTGGGCCCGCCTTACTTCCTGTTCCTTGTTTGTTTGTAGACCTAGGGCAGACCCATTATATTCGACGGTTTATTTAACTTAAATTTTATATAACTCATATACATTGGGTGATTATAGAGGAAATCTATGAGTCTTTCTAGGGTACATTATTGCATAACATAGGAGCTTTTCCTTACACATTTTATAAAGAAAATATTGGATTTTCTGGAATCATACACATTCACTTTTTCAAGGAAAATGACATCTTTATCAAATAAAACTCTTATGAACTCACAAACTTAATTGTTGACACTTTTTTCAAAAGTACTTGTATTCTTAGGGAATCAGTAAAACAGGAAATCAGCGACTTTGAGGATGGAACGCTTAGGCGTTAAACATTTCATTTTTGTCAACATAATGTAATTGATTTAGAAACATGTAAACTCATACTATGGTGTAACTTTTTCAATTATATTTATGTTGGTTGTTTTTACTTTGAGCACTATTATACTCGTTGTTGTGATACTATACATGAAGTCCTCCACCCCCAGACGTTTCCGCCATCCTTGGTTTGGGGGTGTGACAATTGACAAAGAAGAACGTTACTTTTTTATGGGGGGCTGATCAACAGGCATCTTTTGAGACTCTGGGGAAGATATTTTGCGTGCCTCCGATTCCCACTCTTCCCGAGGGTATGGATAATTTTGTGGTTTATTATGATGTACTGATTCCGGGATTAGGGGCGGTACTTATGTAGATGGGTCACGTGATTGCTTACGCTTCGAGGCAGTTGAAGCCTTATGAGGAGAACTATCCTACGCACGATTCTGAGCTGGGGGTTGTGGTTTTTTCCCTTAATATTGGAGGAATTACTTGTATGGGTTCAAGTGCACTATTTATACGGATCACAAGAGCTTGGGAACCTGATGGATCAACCGAATTTGAATATGAGACAGTGGAGATGGTTGGATGAGATTAAGGATTATGATTGCAAGATCTTGTATTACCCTAGGAAGGTCAATGTTGTGGTCGACGCCTTGAGTCGCAAGGCCACGGGTACACCCATCACATATCTATGTTTGAGGATGGTTATTATTTCTCCGATGTTAGATATGATTAAGAAGGCTCAAGTGGAAGGTTTGAAAAAGGAAAATTGGAAGGAGGAAAGAATCATGGGTCAGATTCCGTTATTTTTCAAGGATAATTATGGGTTGTTGACTTGGTGAGGTAGTGTTTGGGTTTCGGTTGCTAGTGGGGTTAGGCATACATTACTGGGGGAGGCTCATAAATCGAAGTTTTCTATCCACCCGGGGGCCATAAAGATGTATTGGGATATGAGGTTGAGTTATTGGTGACATTGTATGAAGAAGGAGATAACTTGGTTCGTGGGGTGGTGTTTGACTTGTCGGAAAGCCAAGGTTGAGCATCAAAGAGCCCACAAAAAAATGCAGTCGTTACCCATTCCCATGTGAAAAGGGGAAGATATCACCATGGATTTTATAACGAATTTGCCTATGACAACGTGGTGGGTTGATTCTATCTAGGTGATCGTTGACAAATTGACCAAGAGTGTGAATTTCATATCCATTGCTGAGAGCGTCTCCGTTGAGAAATTAGCTGATATCTATATCAGAGAGGTGGTGGTTCAACACGCGGTGTCAGTTTTGGTGGTTTCTGATAGAGTCGTCCGTTTCACTTTCATATTTTGGAGGAAATTACATGAGGAGTTGGGCACACAGTTGCATTTCAACACATCATAACATCCGCAGACCGATTGACAGAGTGATTGAACTATTTAGATGCTCGAGGATATGCTCAGGGCGTGTGTGCTGGATTTTGGTGGGAGTTGGGATACTTATCTACCTTTGGTTGAGTTCTCTTACAACAACATATATTGATGTGTGTGAAACGAACTAGTTTTAATCCTACTAACTTAAACACAAAGAAAAACACACAAATCCTCAGCTCAAAAGTAAGAAGAATGAGCGACACGTCGAGTAAGTATGTAGACTCGCCGAGTCCATCGCTGTATGGAAAAAAATGTTTTTTTCTCCAGGTTCAATTCTGATGTTTGTGGGGAATTTTAAATTGATAATTTCCCCCATTTTTTCTTCAGTAAATGGGCTCTTAATAACCTCTTTCATCATCAGACTCGTAATTAGACTCTATAACCCTTCTATCAATTGGACTCATAGCTTGACTCAAAACTTCGTTTCCTCTCTTGCCTAGACTCGATTTCTCGCTTCGTCAGTCTTGACTCTAGACCCTCACATGCAATCCTAAGCTTCAAACTGAAAAGATCAAAACAACACACAAGTAATAGAAAAAGGAAAACAAACATCAAAATTAAATTCCTAAATTACCCTAGAAAACAAACATCAAAAAACTTGATGTGTGTGAAACGAACTAGTTTTAATCCTACTAACTTAAACATAAAGAAGAACACACAAAAGGCAGTGTACCTATCGATTAGTAATATAGTTCAAGCAAGTAGGGTATCGAACACAGGGAACGGTAAACAATTAAAATAAATGCTAATATTATCTAAATAAAACAAGTAATAGAAAATGGGGTTTCTCTAGTTTTGCAAGACTAGAAACTTAAACAATTAACTATAATTTAAACTAAGAAACTAAGAACTAGATAAACAAAGATTCAACTAAATTCAATAACGAATGGAAATTCTGTTTAGTTCAACTCAATTGATCCTATGGTTGATATTATGGTAATAGTGCAATGGATTAATTCTTTTATTGGCTACCGATTCAAGTGATTAGATTCACGTTCGCTGCACTAATCCTTAGAGAACAAACTAACTCAAACAATGGTCAGTTGTCTAATTTAATTCAATTCACTAGGTTATGTATTTGGGTTAATCTAGACTTGTAATGGTTAACTAATCTGGTCCTTTAGTTAACCTCTTGTTGATGGTCATCACACAAGCTCACACATGAATTTACCTGTTTTTCTTATTAATTCTAGTCTCATGTTCATTAATCCTAGACATATGATAAAGTGGTCACATAAACATATGAGGTTAACAACTAAGAGATGTTCATGCAGCTCAATTGTCTTCCTATTAATAGAAAAATAGTTATTATTCACACATAAGGTTCTTTAACAAGCTAGAATCAACAAAATCACCAATATTAAATCAATCCTACCATAAATTAAACCATAATCACAAAATCATCTATCCTAAACAGAAGTTATGAGTTTTTAGCTCATATCTACAACAAATAACAAACTAAAAACATAATCTAATGATTGAAACATGGTTTATGCAAAAGATTAAGATAAAAGTAGTGTGTTATTGCCTTTGATCTTCTTCCAAGTTGATATCTAGGTTGAAATCTCGAAAACCACAGCTTCTAAGAACCCTTATGGCCTCCAAAAATTGTCCAAAACTTCCCCCATTCATTAGGGTTCGAATGAGAAGCGTTTGTATATATATATATATATATATATATATATATATATATATATATATATATATATTATATATATATATATATATATATATATATATATATATATATATATATATATTCTGAAAACAGGGGCTACTCGGCGAGTCCAGTGACCTACTCGCCGAGTTCATCACTTAAAATCCCGTGTACGGCAGGGCAAAGTCAAGAATCGCGAAACTTCTGACCAACTATGGCCTACTCGCCGAGTACGTTTGGAATCAGCATTTTCTCAAAACACGAAAGTCGTCCGAAATTGTGTCTAGTTTTCAGAACATTTTGAATCTCGTCAATCGGAGTTACGGTTCATGAGATATGGCCAAAACACTGATGATGGGTCAAGCTATCCAGCAACATCCTTCTTTCTTCAAAATCCAAGATCCAAGCTTCCAATCGCTAGTTCCGCTTCCTTTTCCATTCGAGCATGTAATTGTTGCTGAAAAATGAAATTATAAACTAATTAAGCACCTTTTGTTCATTAAATGAGATAAAATCAACATAAAGTATTAAGATATTGCATGAATTTTATAACTAAATATGCTCATATCATATATCATACTAATATTGACCGACCACCTTTCGAGATGTTGTACGGGAGGAAGTGTCGAACCCCAGTTTGTTGGGGTGAGGTTGTACATCGGGTTATGGGGAGTATTGAGGTAGTATTCAAGACTACCGAGTTGATACAATAGGTGCGAGATAGGTTGCGGACCATGCAAAGTCGCCAGAAGAGCTATACTGACTGTCTGCGTTCAGATCTTCGGTTTCAGGTCAGATATCTTGTGCTACTAAAGGTATCAACTCGGAAAGGTGTCATCCAGTTTAGGAAGTGGAGCAAGCTAGACACTAGGTATATTGGTCCCTTCATGATTACTACACGGGTGGGCAAGGTGGCATATCAATTGGATGTGCTTGAAATGCTTAGTCAGATTCACAACACCTTTCATGTCTCTCAAGTGCAGAAATGTTTGGCGGATGAGTCTGCAGTGGTTCCTCTGAATGATATTTAGGTTGATGAACATTTGAATTTTATAGAGAGACCTATCATGATTCTCGACATAAAGACGAAGACCTTGTGCAACAAGGAAGTAGATCTAGTGAAGGTGCAATGGTAGCATCATAAGGGTTCCGAGTGGACTTTAGAATCCGAGGTCGAGATGAGGGAGCACTACCCTGAGTTGTTTGTGGTGGAGGACTTCGAGGACGAAGTTTGATTCAAGTGGGGGAGAGTTGTAACATCCGATTCTGTGATATGAATTTTATTTATGTATGAAAACTTGGTTGGCCACGACGTGGTGATTTAGCTCATGATCGCGCATTTTAAATGGGTTCCACACAGTGGTAACCATTTTGGGCCAAACCCTAATTTCCGGACTTTAAGCCTTATTTAAAGGAATTTAAGGCTAGGGTTTCCTGCACCCTCAACCTCCATCACCTTCAAATGATTCCTTGTCCAAACCCTAACCTTTTTTTTTTTTGGGAAAGAGGCCGAAACCTCGGCAAAGAACCCTAACCTTTTTTTAAAGCTTTGGTAATCGTTTTTCAAGTTATTGGTGGTTTTGAAGGAAGAAGAAGAAGAGTTTGTGCCTTGATTCAACAAACAACCCTCCCTTTCACTTATGTGTATCTTCTGGACCCTTTGTAAGTCCTTACGTTTCCATCTTTTCATATCTTTCTCCTTAGATCTAGATTTTATGTAATAGTATGACCCTTTTGAGGTGATTTGTGTCGGTTGAAGAGATAAAGTTTGCAACTTTATGGTTTCTCTATGTCCCAATATCATTAAATCTCATAGATCTAGGAAATGTTGGTGATTTGTAAACCTTACTTGAATCCTAAGTCATATTGCATCTTTTGACCTAAATTTGAGAAATGACATGCATGAGGTATGCATGTCCATAAACTTTGCATTTTTAGGGATAATTAGGGTCATTAAAGTCCTTTTGGAATTTTTAGATCAAAGATTTCACGGATTAAGTGCTTAATGGTCTATTCATTGGATTTTTCCCCTATTTAACTAGTAAAATAACATTTTAGTAGCCTATTGCGCAAAAAAAAAAAAAAAAACATTGGTGACCAATTCGTGACAAAACCAAAAATTTGTTATGCTACAATGTCATTTTTCCTTACTATAGACAACCAACTAAAAAAAAAGACTTTGAATGAAACATAAGGCTTTAGAACTAAATGCCATGAAGGTATGTCAAAATACAAATAACGTGAAGATCTTACTAACAACATGAAATACATGAGCTATATTTGGGGGAGTGGTTATAAGGTAAACCAAACTTCTTACAATAGTACTATATAAGCATGGATCTTATATAGGGATATTGTTAGTTGGAGAGTACCGTACTTTATGTTCAAGAGGAGTATCAACCGTCCTATTGTCAAAAAGTTGTGTATACTTAAATTGAATAAGAAATATACTTTATTTAAGATAACAACTAACCCTTTTGAGATTGAGCAACCTCAATCTCCAAAAAGTAGCACAATAACCCCATGTCTTTTATAGGAAAAAAAATGAGCTAGTTCATGCTTTAAAGTCTCACTATCATTATAGTCTTCATCACTAATAATCATAGTAAAGTTTAGTCTGTGGAGGTTTGAAGAAAGGTGAAGAATTATTTGAATGAATTGATTTTCGATGGATAATTAAGTTGCTTCTCTTCAAAGATAATGTATGGTATTGGTTTTTGATTGAAGAATGCGAGTATGGAGTTTTCGTTTCAATGATGTTTTGAAAATGGGCTCAAGGTGAAACGAAAAGATATTGATTTTCAAAGATGATGGAGATTTTCGATTTTGGTTGGAAGTGAAGAATGGTGGCTGCTGGAAGTGAACAATGATGGTGTTAGTGTTGAACTTTGTTGTTGAGAGACTAATCACAAAAAGATATTGAAACTATAGCAATCATCCGCATAATTTAAAATAACCAGTTAACGAAAAAGTTATTTAAAACTAACAAAAAAAATTCTTGATAGACAGACCAATTATAAATTTAATAACCGTAAACAAAATTACTTTAAATCAAGTAAATAAATAATTAATTTTTCTAGAATTTCATTTTTTTTTGAGATGACAATGGGCGGTCCATCAAATAAAATGCGTAATAGGATCGAATTGAGGACCTCGGAGGGATTATCTGGTACTTCACGCGTTGAGCTCATCGAAGATATTTTCAACGATCAATTCGATCTCAACCGTTGATCTTTTCTCCTACTGCAACCTTGTTCCTTACTAATATAATATTTCCAATTTTGCGCTGTTAGGGTTCAAAATACCGAAACATATTCGTATCAATTTCTCTCTCCGGGTTGCATCGCTGCACATTGTGTTTTATATTTGTTATTTTAACATAAATCATCGGTGGTGAAGCAGTTGGAGGTGGATTCGTATCGATGTGTGAAGATTCAACGATGGTTTCTCCTTCCGGTGCTGTCGTTGAAGGTTAGTTTTTGTTTCCGATTCACATTTTTAGATTTTCTTGATAATGATTTTGTGATGCTTGATCGGTGTTTACTCCGTTTGTTTGATTCGTTCTGTTGGTGTGGTTGAAGGCATGGTGTTTGTTTCCGATTCACATTTTCGAATTTTTATATGATTTGTTTTGATTTTTATTTCGTGATGCTTAATCGTTTGTTAATTGGTCGAGTCGATCTGTGGTTGTGGTTGAAGGTTTGGTATTTGTTGCGATTCGCATTTTCGAAGTATTAAAAGGTTTATTATGATTTCCTGTAGTTTGTCAGGTTTGTATGAGGATGACGTTGAATCGGTTTGTTGATTTGATTGTTTGAATCGTTCTGTTGACTATTGTTGGGGTCGAAAGCCGGTCGTAGTTTCCAATTCGCATTTTCTAAATTTCATATGTTTTCTCTTGATTTTGTGGCGTTTACTCCGTTTGTCAGTGGATGTAGTTGACTCGTTTACCGATTTGGTGTTTTTAATTGTGTGAATCGGTCTATGACTGTCTTTCAAGTCCGGTCTTTGCTTCTGTATCTGATCATGAATCCATCTTTTAGTTTTACTTTCCCTGTTCTATGCATAGTGAAATTAGATGAGCAGCTATGATTTCTTATTTGGTCATATTTTCCAAACGAATTCCAGTGTTTGTCCGGATTTGATCATGAATCAAATCTGACTTTTCTGTTTCTAAAAGATCAAGCTCATATTCTATCTGCATCCGATCTGGTTTCCCAGGAATAGCAACCCTGATGTACGCTAAAGATTTCATTTTTTTTTCTCTAGTATAAAACAGAGACTTTTACCATAATAATTTATTGGAGTATTACTGTTTCATTTTTCTCCCAAATCACCCCCTTTCTCCGATTAAAACAGAAACACACCTTTATTTATTCACTAATCCTGTTTATTCATTCTTTGATTGAATGGTACAATTATGTGGATAGCCTATTTGATTCTAAGCTTCCTTAATGTGCTCACATTCTAACTAGTTTGATTTTTATACTGTATTGAATGCAATACTAACTGTATCCCTATATAGCGGCTATAAGTTTTTAATACATGATGGAATATGTAACGGTGAAAAAGGGGAAGATATTCTATTACCTACGATGCGTATTTGTGGGATTGGTTGATTTTGGTTTTTACTAGATTAAGCACCAGTTTTAAGCATTAAGGTTACGATTTCTTGAAAAACTAGATAAGATGTGAACTGAATATGATCTTAAGATTTGTTAGAATATCTCTCTATTTTCTTGGGTTTTTTCCTTTTCATGTTTCTACTTTTGGAGAATTGACAACCCAAGAGATAAACTACTTTAGGCAAACGTCCATTAACAGTGCATAAAAAACTCTCTTTAACTCTTGTGGGTCCTTGTTGTTACACTACCTTCCAATATTTTATAATTCTGATTATCACCAGTGGGCCTGCCAAACTATCTAATTAAATGTAATTTAGCCCTATCATTAAATTTTCAAATTGCCCATACTATTACCTGTCTTTTTCAAGTATAATACCTATGTCCATTTTTCGGTGCAATAACTAATAATTTAGTTATGCCTTTAATTAAGTCAAAAGTGGGACCCCTGATTCTGGACTTTAAACATGTTTAAGGCCTCTTTAAGCTTTATTGTTAATAAATCATGTAAAATAATAAATGTGTGCTGTCATTCACATTTCCAGAACAAGATGTGTTTTACCGATATCAACAATATATTTTTAGTTTTTACCCATAATAGTAATCGTACTTACGATTTTTCTACCAAGGACCAAACATGCAACAAAAACATATAATAGGGACCGTCCGAGTTAAAAAAAAAAGTTAGGTACCGTTCATGTAATTTACTCCAAAAAAAAAAAGAAAGAAAAAACAAACCGGGTTCTTCATGGTAGAAAGTTGCTATAATGGGTAAAAGTTAAAAGTATATTGTATGAATATATGGTAAAAAAGGCAAAGTAGGTTGCATTTTAGTACGTATATATACTGTATCCGACACGTAAGCTTTTGTATGCTATGCAGTTTTGGATTCAACGACCGATGGAAAGAAATACATAACATCCGAAGAGTTACAAAAGCACAACAAACCTAGCGACCTATGGATCTCAATTCAGGGAAAGGTTTATAATGTGACTGAATGGTCCAAAATACATCCGGGCGGCGATATCCCCCTCTTGAATCTTGCGGGTCAGGACGTGACCGATGCGTTCATCGCTTTCCACCCGGGGTCCGCTTGGCAACACCTCCAAAAGCTCTTCACGGGTTACCACCTAAAAGACTACCAAGTTTCCGATATCTCAAAAGACTACCGAAAGCTCGCGTCCGAGTTTTCAAAAGCCGGAATGTTTGACAAAAAAGGACACGGTGTCATCTACTCACTCTGCTTCGTCTCGTTACTCCTTTCGGCTTGCGTATACGGTGTTCTATATTCCACTAGTGTCACAATCCATATGCTTTCGGGGGCGTTATTGGGATTAGCATGGATGCAAATCGCGTATCTAGGCCACGATGCCGGTCATTACCAAATGATGTCGACCCGCGGGTGGAATAAGTTTGCCGGAATCTTCATCGGGAATTGCATCACCGGAATCAGCATCGCGTGGTGGAAATGGACACACAACGCGCACCACATCGCGTGTAATTCCCTCGATTACGATCCCGACCTCCAACATCTCCCAATGCTCGCGGTCTCATCGAAACTGTTCCAATCCATCACTTCCGTTTTTTACGGCCGTAAGTTAACCTTCGATAGCCTCGCACGCTTTTTCATCTCCTACCAACATTACACGTATTACCCGATCATGTGTGTGGCACGTGTCAACCTTTACCTACAAACAATATTATTATTATGCTCAAAACGAAGAATCCCGGACCGAGCTTACAACATTATCGGGACTCTGGTTTTTTGGACTTGGTTTCCAGTTCTTGTTTCGTGTCTCCCGAATTGGCCGGAACGTGTTGCGTTTGTTTTGGTTAGCTTTTGTGTGACCGGAATCCAACATGTTCAGTTCACGTTGAACCATTTCGCGGCTGATGTGTACGTGGGCCCACCGAAAGGGAACGATTGGTTTGAGAAGCAAACGAGTGGGACGATTGATATCTCGTGTTCGTCTTACATGGATTGGTTTTTCGGTGGGTTGCAGTTTCAGTTAGAGCATCATTTGTTTCCGAGGTTGCCAAGGTGTCATTTGAGGTCGATATCTCCGATTGTTAGGGAACTTTGCAAGAAACATAATTTGCCGTATACGAGTTTGTCCTTCTATGATGCAAATGTGACGACTCTTAAGACGCTTAGGACTGCGGCTTTACAGGCGCGTGACCTGGCCAACGGGGCCCCACAGAATTTAGTTTGGGAAGCTTTTAACACTCATGGTTGAGATGAGATCGTCTCTCACTCGTATTGTCTGTCTGTCTGTCTATCGCAGTAGTATTTGTCTCAAGTACTTTTCGTTCTGTATGAGGTTTTGACCGTATTTCTGCGGTTTTTGTATTTTATGATACTGATTATGGATTCATGTTTATTAATAGATTTTGCGTTTTGATTATAATCTACATGCACATTTATAATTATTACATTTTGGTTCGTAGTGGTACTATGATACTATATTGGGTTGGGCTGGGCATTTGTTGCCGAAGACGTTGAATACTTGAATCATAAAAATTCTTGTAACCTTTCGGTGATCAGCCAGCGTTTGAATCCAAGATGCAATCTGATCCAAAATAGTAGCCTCCAATTATTTGAGGCGATAAAATAAATGGATAAAAGGAGTTTGGTTATCGGGGGCGAGTTATAACATCTAAAGTAAATATAGTTTTCATACCAAAGAAATTGTTTGCAACCAGTTTTTCTTATTTTAAAAAGCATTTTCAAGTGTATCGTTGTAAATACGTTCTAACAAAATTCTCATTCATAAATCAACCACTCATTTTATTGTACAAATCGTTATTTATCAACTTCATTCATGAAAATGCATACCCCATGGTGAATATCAGAGAAAATAAATGCTACATTTAGTAAAAGATATGCCATAGGATACACTTGTATCACGGTTCGTTTTTTTTTTTTTTTTTTTTTTTTTTTTTTTTTTTTTTTGCCAAAACCAAACCACAAATGTGGTTTTTCTAATTACAAAACTGTTCGTGTGGTTTATTTTTCGGAGCTGTTTGGTTTGAGGCCCAAAGAGTCTAGTTTTTAACCGCATGACTTTGGTGTATTTCGGATTCAAACCACTAAACCTTTGATGCAATTGAACATGACATAAGTTTAATCCTTTCTTCGACGTGGGACATGCAAGTCACTGGCAAAATGAAACAATAATGTCAAAGACAATATTTGAACTCTAGACATCATGTTCATAACTCCAACGCCTTAACCAACTTTGCCAATGATGAGTACATTGAAAATTTTAGCTGACGGTTACACATAAGGAAAAAGTTATTTTTACATATAGTTTATGAATTGAAGAGTCAATTTCCATATTTTCAGTGAAATGTGAGAGATAGGAATTTTTTTTTCTCCGATACAAAATATGCACACCCTCAATTCGTCAGTTACAATACAAAATGGGAGCAAACTCATGTGATGAGTATTTGAGAATGTCTGAGCGGACCACACAAGATAATGTTTACAAGTTTGCTAAAGTCATGATTATGGTTTACACAAAATAATACTATACACGAGACATGAAAACAAACATGAGTTCCTTGGAATGTTGGTAACATTGATTGTATGCATCGGACGTGTGGAATTTGTCCTAATGCATGCTGCGTTCAATACATGCAAGATGATCATAAAGAACCGACAATAATTCTAGAAACAATCGCGTTCTACGATCTTTGGATATGACATGCATTTTTTGGTGTTGCCAGTTCCAACAACGAGATTAATGTACTTGACCAGTCGTGAGTATTCAACAACATATATCTTGGAAAGGCACATAATGTGCCATTTTAAGCGAATGGAGTATCCTACAAGCGTGAGTACTATCTTATTGATGAGATATATCTTGAGATGTCTATATTTGTCAAACCGTTGACATGTACAAACCACGATAAACGATTAAAGTTTAAGGCGAACCAAAAAACAACTAAGAAGGACGTGGAACGAGCATTTAGTACTTTTGAGAGGCGTTTGTGGATACTCAAACTCCCAACACAGTCATATGATCCCAGGAGACTGCAAAACATAATGTATACATGCATCATATTACATAATATGATTTTATAAGATAAAGGCAAAACGATATGTCATTACGATGAATACAAAATTGTGTCTTATTGGTATGCGACAATAGATGACAAACATATGGGAAGTACATGATCACGATATGTATCACACAATTCACGTTGATTTGATGAAACATATTTACAGAGCTGCCATAAATCTTGTCGACAAGGATTTATACGTGGATGTAAATGAATATTCAGAAATGCATATTCGGGCGATGAGTGGAACGACGATTCGGTGTGATGAATATTTTAATTTATTTTTTTAATTATGTAATTTGTATTTTGAAAGTACGAATTTTTATTAGTTTTGTATTTATTAAGATAGTTTTTATTAATTTTATATATTTTTTAATTATAGTTTTATAACTTTATTAAAAAAAAGGGAATAATGGGAAAATGATTTGGCGAAAAGGTAAATATGATTTGGAGTCTCTGTCTGCTCCATATTTTTATTTTAGCGGGTTTTACAGTCCAATTGTCATTTTCACTTCCAACCGACTCTTCCAGTGGCTTTGCTTCTGCTCAACAAAACACCCTTTCTCTTTCTCACTCACCTCTTTCCCCTATAATATATTCTTTTCTATTACGTCCAAATCTAATCCCGACAACAAGCATTTGATGCTTCCCAACCCGGCTAACTGAAAAGTTATTCCAAAGTTTCACTAACTCATTTCTCAAATTTGCATTGTACGATCAAAGCTAGGGTTCTTTTGCTGAGATTCAAACGATCACTTCTTCTTGAAATTTTCCCCAAATTTGTTGTTTTAAGTTCTTGATTCAGCTAGAGACAGAGAGTTATGGAAGTGGAACAATCAAATCAATCAATGACCTTCCATGAGCCTTCCATGGAACAGAGCATTAGCTTCGTTACGGCCCTTCAGGTTTTACTTTTCAATTTAGTTTAAATTTTCCCTTTTTTTTTTTTTACTTCACGTCAGATCTGAGTTTTTGGTATACAATTATACTATGTTAATGATGAAACTTTGTGCGATATGTTTGACTTTTTCTGTGATACTTTCACTGTTTGATCTCTCTTTATGTGAATAAGTTGCATGTTGTAGGAGGTACACTTTGACTTTGGAAATCAAATTGGGTATGTCTATGTTAAACTTTTCTAGAAAATTGCCAACTGCATCTAACTTTATGACAAGAACTACAAATTGAATAAAGTTGGCATTAATTGCCTTGAAAACCTGTACCAATTCTGCATTTTAGAAATAGTAGGGTTGACTTATTAATATAAATGATGATATTACAATAGAAATGAGAGAGAATTGGATAGAATGGTTTTGGGTGTTTGGATGCGCTTGTTCAATGTGATTCTTCATTTATCATGATAATCAGTTTTTTACACACCTTGAAAACTCATTATTTTTCACCCTACAGAATCAGAAAATTAGAATCATTATACAGTAACTTTTTGCCAAACAATCACAACTCCCTTAAAATGCACATCTTTTAGACATGTGATCATTAAGTGTGAGTTGTCATAATCGAATTACTTAATTCTTAAAAGCTTAGGGTCCATCAAGTAACATGGGTTGTCATGTTAGAGAGAATTTGTATTATTATCTTAAGGATGGATCACATTCACATGTGTCTGGCCAAACTCAAACATTGCAATTTTCATGGGACAGAGGAAAAAGTGATACTATTTGGTAATTTTGGATTGATGAATTGTAATTAAAACCTAAATGCAAATAGCAATGTACTTTCATTGATGTGTTTGCTCTAGCATTCTACTTTCATTTCTTCCTATAAATGAAAGTACATTGCTGTTTCTTTCAGTTCGCCTTTCTGATTACATAATCAATGTAGATGCTTTGACATATCTTCATTATCACATGTTTACATTACAAAAATCACCAAGTGTTTCAGCCTTAGTGGCATAATGTGTGTTTTAGATATTAATTAAATAATAGCTAATTATTGTGTTGTTAATTGGTTTTAATTCTTGTTTAATGTTTGTTTTAGGAACTAAAAAATCTAAGGCCTCAACTTTATTCAGCAGCTGATTATTGTGAAAAGTCTTATCTTCATAGCGAACAAAAACAAGTGTGAGAATCATTTCAAACCTGAACATCTCGTAATAGTGAAACAAATCAATTTTTTTTAAAAAAATGTAATTTTTATATTCGTTTTGTTGTAGGGTTCTTGATAACATAAAAGATTATGCAGTACGGGCACTTGTCAATGCTGTTGACCATCTTGGCACTGTTGCTTACAAATTGACCGATCTTTTAGATCAACAAAGTTTAGAAATTTCAACAACTGGATTACATGTTTCATGTTTACATCAGGTAAGATGCGTTTTAAAAGATCTTTTATGCCAGAATTATTGACGATTGATTATTTATTTATTTATTTTAAGCAACTTCTTACATGCCAAACATATACGGATAAAGAAGCTCTCAGACAGCAACAGTTGCTAGCTGTTGTGCCACGTCATCACAAGCATTACAGTTTGCCTAGTAAGAATATTTGTGCTCTTTTGTTTTTCCGGTTTATTTTCAAGTTAATGGGACCCACAGAATGAAAATTGTTAAATGACTGAAAAAATAGAGCTTTAACTATTTGGAAGTTTTGGAAAAGGTTAACTACCAAGAGGGCAATAACAATTAATGGCAATGCACTTTCATTTGTCTGTGTATTATATATATATATATATATATATATATATATATATATATATATATATATATATATATATATATATATATATCATCCTACTTTGATTTCTTTCTATTACAGTGTTGTACTTTGAAAAATGTACCCAATTATAGCATTGTATTTTCATTTCTTTTCTTAGTAGAATATTATATTTTGAAAAATTTACCCAATTATAGCAATGAAAATTGCTTTGTATTTGGATGATATTGTTATAATCGGGTGGATTTGTCAAAGTACAATATTTTAATAGGAAGAAATGAAAGTAGGATGCTATGATAAGCAAATCAACGGAAGCACATTGCTATTTCTTGCACTTAACTGTTATTAAAAATCATTCAAATTTGTAATAAGAAGAAATGAAAGTAGGATGCTTTAATAGGTTTTTTTGGTCGAAATGACCCAGGATAATCAATTTTTAAGGTAGAATTAGTGATGTTTTAAAATTCAATGACATATAGAATTAAAGTGAAAGTATGTTGCTATATATTATTACCAAAAAGACAAAAACACAGTATCAGTCATTTGATAATTCAACAAGCAACAACATTTATCTCAAAATTTGACAAATAACAATATTTATGTCAAGATATGTGATAATCATGGTACAATTTGTCTAACAGTTATAGTACATTGTTAAATAAGTAAATGAGCTTTACTACATTTGCTTTTTGGTTATTATTGCTCAGTTGTTTTTCATAAAGGAACTTTAACATCTTACACATTGTTTCAACCTAGAATCTGTCAGCAAAAAAGTTCATTTTAGCCCTCAGACTAAAACTGATGGAAAACAGAGTCATTTTCATTCAAGGCCTCGACAATTTTCTTCAGGTAACAGTAACATATATATATATATATATATATATATATATATATATATATATATATATATATATATATATATCATTTCAAATCTTATGATGTTTGCATGTTTAATAAATCTGCATGCTGCATTTGAAGTAGGCACCCCACCTGCAAATACACTTTGTTGGCATTTAGCATCAGAAACCAAGTCTACTTTGAAAGCGAGTTCACGCTCAATGAGGTGCATAAATATCTTCATTTAATGTTTTCTTTTGATTTTATAAATATTTAATGTATTAAACATGATTGCAAAAGGTAAGTATTTTGGGTTATTATTTGCAGTTTTGATGAGCCGAAAACTTCTGGCCATGCTCCTGTGTCACATCATCATCATGCATCCCGTATGTATCTTTTTACTATTTTTGTTTTTTAATTGCATTAAAATTGTATTTATAATACTTATTACATGTAGATGGAGGTGATGGGGTACGGACAAAATCGTCTGAAGCGATGCGTAATGCGGGCCCAGCTTCAAGCGCTGCGATTCAGACACTTGGCATCTCTCGACTGGTAACATTAAATTCGATAATCATTAACATATAAGAAGATTAAGGGGTTAGTGTCTTAATACATTAAGCCAAGGTTTTTTAGCTTAACATAACATATTAAGTCATTTTGTCCAGATTAAGGGGTTGTTTCTTTTTGACTTAATGAGCTTAACAGATTAAGCACTTAATCTGGACAACTATACATGGCTGTTTCTTTTTTACTTACTCCTGACAGAATCGATTAAGCCAAAAAAACTGGCTTAATGTATTAAGACACCGACACTTTTACCTATTTCCCCTTTATATTTTTTTCACACAACTCCTCTGGCATTAAAATTGATGAATATTGTGAAATGTTTTTTTGTTAGAAATAGAATGCAAGGGTAAATTTGGGTAAAATGTTTTTGGTTTGACAGGATGAGTTGGAGGGTCCAAATCCAAACCCAATGATGTCGTTCCGGTCATTTGATAATCCTAAACGTGAGGTTACGACCCAAGTTCCTCCTCATCCTATACGCAGCAAGAGTGTTTTGTCCTCTTTTTTTGTCAAACAAAAGACACCCAAACTAAGGACAAGTGCCGTTTCTTGAATCATTTGCAATTGCAACAAGGAAACCCTAAACCCCTTATATTTCAATTTCACGACGTCACTAATGTGCTCATGAAACTGCGAATAACAACAACAAGTGTATATTTATATTTCCTTTGCTTGTACCTGTATTTTGTTTCTTTGTGTATTCCTGTATGTAATTTGGTGTTTTATTTCTTTAATAAAAGTGTGTGACTATTGATTAAGATTAAATCTATAAAACATTATGACTAATCCCTATTCTTTTGGCTATATTGTTTAGAATTTGGATGGAGTTTGTCTATTTTCAAGATTTAAATCCAATTTTTATTCTATCTCATAATGATTATTTTATTTATTTGAAATCCTAAAAAAAAATTCATATTTACTAAAAAAAATATCCTGACATCTGTTTATTGATGTGTCATTGTAAATTAGGAGAAACACGGGAATGTAAGAGTTGGTGAATGGTAGGTAATTACTGGAGTAATTAGCAATGAAAAAAGGTTAAAACGAATTCGGTAAACATGTGTTTGAATATTTTCAAGAAAACTCTTAAATTTGCAACTTTTTTTTTAAAGGTTTAATCTTTTCTCTAATTCTAGTTTTGTCTCATATTTTTTATTCAACTTTTTAGTTTATTTTTTTACCTTGTATCATTGGTTTCTAAGTTTCTTAAAGTAAAACTAGTAAGAAAAACTTAAGTTCATATATATATATATATATATATATATATATATATATATATATATATATATATATATAAAGTAAAGATTGCCCATAAACCTGCTAAAATTGTGGAATAAAAAAATCTTAGAGGTTTTAAAAAGAAAATAAAATTAAGACTTAATCAAGAAAAAACTTAATATATAGGAGTTAGCCCTTTAAAAAAATTCTAAATCTTATTTCCGGTGCCTGTAACCAAGAACTCTGTATGACAGTCGTTAACTCGTTATTGTTACTACCGACGCGGTAACTGCGTAAGTTAGCATAACCCACCACATATAATTCTTCTGGTTTTAGATCCAATCGGAAAATCTTCCACTGAACCTCCATAGCTTCACACTCTCAAGCTCTTCCACACTCACTTCACCAGCTACACTCACAAACACCAAGAACAAACACTAAATCTATCCATACATCATTCAATTGAATCAATCCTCAGGTTTTTATATACAAATTCAATGTCATCAACATCATCACTTCATCAAAGATCACTTCACAAACCCTACAATTTGTTATTCCAAAAATCATCAACGGATGGTCACTCAAAACCCTACTCCTTGTCAATGCTCTTTAATCGGACCACGCTTTTGCTCCTCCTCACCCTCCTCATAATCCTTGGCGTGTTCTCCCCATGGATCGGTGACCGTTCGACGTTTTTTTCGTATTCAGGCAATTCTAGGGTTTCTTTGGAAGCGAAATGGCGAGGATATACGCTACCGGAAGCGGTGGCGTATGTGGCGAAGAATGGGAGTACGGTGATTGTTTGTGCGGTGAGTCAGCCGTACTTGCCGTTTTTGAATAATTGGTTGATTAGTATTGTGAGGCAAAAGCATCATGAGAAAGTGCTTGTTATTGCGGAGGATTATGCGACGTTGTATACTGTTAATGGGAGGTGGCCTGGTCATGCTGTGTTGATACCTCCTGCACCTGATGCTCAAGTTGCTCATAAGTTTGGCTCTCAGGTATGATTTGATATTTGTTCTGAACTAAAATGAATGCTTGCAAGATGCAAGATGATGATCTGTGTTTAGCGTAATGAATAGTGTTTTGGCTTTAGTTATGGCCTATAATTGGGGTCTGGAGATGTCAAAATCATCTGATTCACCATTGCTTAGTCAATTCAATTACAAGCCAAAGATGCCTAGCTAATTGCAGTCCTGTATGATTTGTGATTCTGTTGGCAGTTCACTTTGCATGCTGGTTGAATCATATTCGTTTGGCGTTACCTCCATGTATCAATCCAGAACGTACATTCTTATGATTAATGGGTTTTGGTTCCATTTGCAGGGATTCTTCAACTTCACTTCCAGAAGGCCACGGCATTTGCTGCAAATCCTAGAGCTTGGATATAGCGTGATGTACAATGATGTTGATATGGTCTGGTTAGCAGATCCATTTCTTTACCTCAAAGGAAAACATGATGTGTACTTTATGGATGACATGGCTGCTGTAAGTTTATCGTCTAGATATTTAAGTTGTTTCATTGAGATATTACTTTATTTTTATTTCTGAAAACCTTGGTCTCATTTTGTTTTGTAATCTTGACCAGGTCAAACCGCTGGATCACCCTAATGTCCTCCCACCTCCTGGGAAAAAAGGGCGTACTTATATTTGCAGTTGTATGATTTATATGCACCCAACACCAGGGGCAAAACTGGTCTTGAAAAAGTGGATTGAAGAGCTTCAAAGTCAACCATGGTCAAAAGCAAAGAAAGCTAATGACCAGCCTGCTTTCAACTGGGCATTGAACAAAACAGCAGGCCAGGTGTCTTTCTCATACCTTTAACCTTATTACTAGTATTATTTATGGCTGCGTACTTTGAAACATCAACCCATTATATTATGGTTTAAAAATTAAAAGAAGGTAGCATTGTTATAACTAGGTAGATTTTTTTTCAAAGTACAATGCCCTGATAACAAAGAATTTCAAAGTATTATTATTATTATTATTTTTTTTTTTGGAAAGTAGAATATGCTAAAATAAGAAAAATTGAAAGCAGGTGGACCTATACCTGCTCCCTCAGGCAGCATTTCCGACAGGTGGACTATATTTTAAGAATCAGACATGGGTGGAAGAGACCAAGGGAAAACATGTTATAATTCATAACAATTACATTCTTGGTTTTGAAAAGAAAATAAAGCGCTTTCATGACTATGGTCTTTGGTTGGTTGATGATCATGCCTCCGAATCGCCACTTGGCAGATTACAATAGGCTGCAACCATCTATGACTCACTATATCTCTCCTCAAATCTCACATGGAAACCAACTCTTTATGTACTATTATTCTTTTGTAGAAATCTTGTAAGTTTTTAACTGCATAACCTAATTTTTTTTTTTTTTTTTTTTTAACGTTCATGGTAAAACTACAAAAATGTTCTTATCGTTACAAAGTTTTACAAAATTCTCCCTCCCTATCCTTCTCATTAGTTAGTTATGGGTGGACGAGATCTCTCACCAGACTCATGGAGTGATACCATGGTGTATGCATCACACAAATAAACATTTTATTAATGTGATTTTATCTACAATTTGCTTCAATAATCATAATTTGAAAAACACACAGGATGACTATCTTATTTTTACAACTTCCAACAGAAAAAGATTTGAAGATTACAGCCAAATCACAATCACTTATTAAACACCCCCAAGAACAACACCAAAATTAAACCAACCAAGTCGAGTATTATTTTCATATCCACAGAAAAAAGAGACTTGTAATCTATCAATATCATTCAACAACTTTCGTATATGTACAGCCCACCAGACCATCTAAATTCTTAAAACAACATAACCGCGTTTATTGTATTTGATGTACTTTATATATATTCTACCTTGCTGCTTTCATTTATTAGCTATTAAACATCAGTTTCTACACCCTATAAAATTGTGTTTGGTCTAGCAAAAAACAGTAAGTTTAGCACTTTCGTGGGAATAATGTTTGCAACGTTGTGGGCATCACCAACAATAACCTCATATTTTGACTTTAGTTTCTGTCCATAAGTTTTTCTATCACGTCCCTATTAAAACGGCTTCAGAACATTGATAAGTAGTCAGATATTTGTATTTTAATAAGTTATATGAAAAATCCAACATTGTGTATTGTTTGAGCAAAGGGAGTAATAGCTATTAACAGCCAACAAGCTATACTAAGCACAATTGGAGAAAAATATTGCTATTAAAAGTTGCAAATTATTAATTATGCATCAAGACTTGTACTTCACTGGACATGTTAAAAATTCAATCTGAACCGGCAAACTGCACCCAATAACTTAGATATATAAATCATATTTGCAGAAGGATATTGCTAATACAACTTCTACGTCAATGCATTAAAACTTGTACATCATCCATTAAAGACTTGTACTTCGACTAGAAAGGCCTAGGAGGCTTCTCCAAAACAGCAGAAAAGAAAACCTCTCTATCATCGTCTTTATCAACCTTTGGTACAACCACCCACTTGTGCCTTTTGTACCTCAACATCTTAAAACCCTCCAAATAATCCTCTAAATCCTCCTTTAAGCAAAAAAAACTATCAATCCATAACAACCCTCCGGGCCTAAGTACTCTATCCCAGTCATATAGTACAAAATCTAATAGCACGAAATCGATCCACCCGTCCAAAAACCTGGTCGTGTGGATCAGATCCAATGTGTTATCAAAAAACGGGAGCCGTTGATTTATCGTCATGTAGATCGGTACAAGTCCACGAAGCGCAATCATTTCACTAAAAGGTGCCCCAAGGTTTATCGTAGCAGAGACAATCGTCACATTGTGGTCCCGCATTCTAGCGGCAAAAGTACCCGTTCCAACGCTAAAGTCGAGACCGATACGTATCTCGCCGGGCTTCAGGTCTAGAATTTCTGTGAGCAGGAAGTCTGGAGTTGAGTTGGTCGGACCCAGATAAACGGGTCCGACCCATCTCGGCCTTTCATGATGTGTCAGATTGAAACAATCTGCACATTTGAAGAAACCTTTGCCTGTCTTGCTGGCAGCAAGACATGCAAAACCTTTGCATCGGTAATGACTCCATCGTACGTTTTTATCATCCGGGAGTCTCCAAATGGACTCGGGGATTGGGTATGGTTCGGTGTAGAACCGTGGGGCTCGCGAGAAGCACCGTCTTCTAGGCAATGGGTCGCACCCGTGCACCATTAACCGTTGAGCCAACTTCCAATCATCGTTGCATATGTCACCCACATCATAATTCATATACTCTTCGAGCTCTTGTTTCATTGAGAAACATGCATGTCCTATGCTCGTGAATGTCCCGTTTGCACCCATGAAGTTTTGTTTTCCTAATCTGTTCGGTTTCATTCGAACATATTTCCGGATTTCTTCTGTCAGAAAGAAATCTTGCGAGACGTGAACCGGTTGAACCGAGTTCGACTGGTTCACGTCACGTTCAGGTAATCCAACAACCTCGTTTTCCACAAACTTTACAGACTCGATTAAACCCAAAATGTCTGCAAGAAATGAACCGTATCTTAACGCGTGCGAAGAATTCTTGTGTGAAACTTTAATATCGATAATCTCTTGCTCGATTTTCTTGATAACTGTCTCTAATATCTTGATTTCGGGATTATAGGTAACATGAGGATTAGAATCATACATGCATTTAGTATCCAAAAAAATAAAAGGGCTGAAAGAGTAAAATTTTGAAAATAAAACCACACAAATAAGTGAAAAAACACAAGATAAGAAAACAAACTTGGGAATTCCTCTCGATATGCTTAACTTCATTTTTGCTATGAAAAGTTGAGAGTTGCATCCTATAGAAAACTTGATAAAAATCTAAGCGTTGCTTGGATTTTGAGATACGAATCTTTTGAATTTTTTAAATGATCTCAAATCTTGAACTTTTGGTTTGACTATTTAAAGTAATAGTTTATGAGCAAATTGGTTTCAGATTCAAGGTTCTAGTTTGACAGATGGATTAAGAAGAATTAACAATTGTTTATCACAGTGTAAGCAACCTTAAAGTCTTGTATAAACAAATGCATCCATGATTTCTGAGCCTATAATGTAGCTTCAAGTAATGCCAAATTCAAGATAATATAATGTAAAAAAAATTGCATATTATGATGCGTAAATAAAGGAACCCAATTAATTTCTCACAATCAAGATCCGAAAACTAGAAAAGATGAAGGAGATGAAATTTGATCACATGATTTCGATGGTGTTTGGAAAAAATCACAGATTTTTTAAAGAAATGATCTTCGTGTGACCATGGAAAAAGTTGGTCAACCATCACGATTCATGAACAGGGAAAGGATCAAACATTTCAAAAATCATGGAATCGCAACAAAAATCACATGAAAGATGAAGAACTACATGAACAATTTCACTTTTTCAATCTGTTCAATTAAGCCAGAATAAAAAAGTTTGAATCTTATAATTCGAATATGTTATTGATCAAATAGAAGCTAGAAAATGAAGTAAGAAGAGAAATTCTGAAATCACAAAATCTGAAACAAACTAAAATCTGAACCTCTTAAAATCATCTAAATTCACTAATCAAAACCCTAATTTCTAGAGAAAATGACAGGAGAATCATCAGTTCATCGTAATATTACTAAACAATCAGCGAACACTCGGAATAGAATGCGAGAGATCTGGTAACGCTTCCGTTAAATTACCTCCGGCGACGTCCGTCGGAATACTGTGAGAGAGGAACAACCTCTGCCAACGGAGTTGACAACGGCGTAGGAAGAGGAGAACTCCGGCAAACAGGGCAAGTAGCGTTAAGCTTCAACCAAGCATCAACACAAGTCAAATGAAAACAATGCTTACAATCAGGTAACATCCTCAACATCTCCCCCTCCCTATATTCACACAAACAGATTGCGCATAAAGAATCAATTCCCTTCGAGAACGGAAACTTAGGGTATGAGTTGATCACTGCTTGATCAAGTCCTACGACGGCGTTCTGCTCTTCATCGTCGTTGTCGTTGTTGTTTTCATCTACGAAGATTATACTCGGTAGAATTACGCCGTTATCGCTAGGGTTTTGGTTTTGGTGGCGATGCTGGTACTGGTACCTGTAACGGTGGCGGAAGCAGATGTATGAAGCGAGGAGGAGGGTGGCGAAGAGGACGAGAAACCCAAGTGCGATGGCGATGGCGTAACCGAGGCCGATGTTAGTTAGGTAGTAATGGGTAGGGCTAGTGATGGGGGGTGGAGGAGGAGATATGGTGGACATTGAAGTAATAGTGGTGGGTGGTGGTGGTGGTGGTGATGTCCATTTGGAGGGAGGAGACAGGGTGGACGTGGTGGTGGTGATGGATATTATCGGAAGTGGGTGGGTAGGTCGCTGAATTGCAGCATTAAATGCGAGTTATAGAGAGAAAGGTCATTAATGTCGACACAGAGGAATCAAAGCATGAAAATGGCGGATTGCCATTGAAGAACCTACCATAAACCACAACGCTCCCCCATCCAATTTTCTTTGTTTGTTTGTTTATGGGTTTATTAGGAAGGACACTTGGAGCCACAAAGTTATTTTTTCCTTTACGGATTTTTAGGATAAAACCAATTTTATTAATGTTTTTTTTAATATATATATATATATATATATATATATATATATATATATATATATATATATATATATATATATATATATATATATATATATATATATATATATATATATATATATATATATATATACACACACACACACACAAACGGGAGAGTTCAATTGAGAAAAAAAAAGGTTGAGAATGAGGGAATCATTCTCAGCCACTCATTTATTTTTGTTGCAAAAGCCCCCGTCGTACCAGCACCAGCGGAAATGAGAAATGAATAGACATGTGTTTTCCAATAAAACATATTTTCTTAAACTATGCTAATCATTACCTTAATATATACAAAAACATAGTTTTTTTCGTTTTTTTTTTTAATTTTTAGAAGCTATTTTTATCAAAAATGATTTTAAATATATATATATATATATATATATATATATATATATATATATATATATTATTTTCAGCTATCGTTATTCATAAGTGAATAAAAATGCATCATATTTTATTACAGTACATTCGTTATTCACTTATGAATAAAAAATATGATTTTTTTTAAGTATCATTCATATATAAATATAGCATATAATAAACATAGTATATTCATATTTAAATATTAGACGATGTATTCACTTGTGAATATTAGATGATATATTCACTTATGAATATTAAATGATATTTCATATGTGAATATTACATAGTATTACACAGTATATCACATGTGAATATTATATAGTATATTCACTTGTGAATATTAGATGATATATTCACTTATGAATATTACACAATATATTCACATATGAATATTACAAGGTATATTCACTTATGAATATTAGAAGGTATTTTGACAAATATATATAATTTTCATATGTTATTCACATATGAATAGCATACAGACTTGCATATTTGTTTTGTGTTTTTAATAATCATATACTGATTCAGGTGAGAAAACATATTCATATGTGAATATAACATGGTAATTTAGTTTATGCATTTCATCAAACAGTTGGAGTGCATAAAAATTAACTATTTTATAAATGTTAAAAACGTCAAGTTATCAATTCCAAATCATCATATACTTCCGATTTCAACTTCAGATGCGACATCCTATGTCTGATCGATTTCTCATTTTGATTTTGATTTCCGAAAATCCGATTGGGAACCAGTGAGTACCGATTCTGAGTCCTTCAATGTCGACTGTGATTGCGAGTCCAGAACTCTGATTCCAATTTCATGAATAGCGAAGAAATTCCGATTTCAACTGATTTCGTTTGCGAATATGGGAAATTCCAATTCCAAATCCGTTATGAAGTTTAACAAATGCTTGCAAGCTACGAACATTTGGAGTATTCAACAAAGAAATCGATGAAATTGATGAATTTGAGTTGCAAATCTGTCTTGAACGGCGAACCTCTTAGCCACGAATATCGATGATTGATTAACACTAGATGACATTGATGATGGTTTAGTTGAAGAAATTTGGATGATTGTTGAAGGTTGGATGAGAAATTTTGATGATGAACAAACTGTTATCAAATTCTTATAGTTACGTATTTGAGATTGAAGATTATTAACATATTTACAAGTTTGCCACCGTGTCTTTTTATGCTTAGATTAAATGAGTGACAGAAAATGATTCCCCCATTCTCAACCTTTTTTATTTTCTCAATTGAACCCATCTCTCTCTCTCTCTCTCTCTCTCTCTATATATATATATATATATATATATATATATATATATATATATATATATATATATATATATATATATATATATAACTTGTTTTTGTATAAACTTTTTTTTAAAAGATAATATATGATTTGGCAAAAGCAGATGATAATTTAAAGATGAAAACAAAAAACTAAAAATTTTATCTATATAAAATTATAACATTTAAGAAAAATATATAAAATGACTTTAAAAAGATAATGACTTGATAATGTAATTCATTATGTCAGACTTTCAAGAGTTGGAGGGCTCTACTTCCATCCATCGAGTCAAGTAATTCTCTATCGGAATTTCATCTGCTGCTTGTCTCATGCTTCTTCTTTCTTTGAATCGGTTCCTAGTGTGAGTCAATCAAAATTGGCCATATGGGGGAATCCACTTTAGGCTAAGAGAAGAATGGATCCAATACCAAGACAACTTCTTTCCCAAGAAGTGCAGCAAGTACTTTAGGAATTTGGGGTCTCATCCCTCACGTGTGAGTTGCCAAGTGGCCCTTAAGATAGCCGGTCTACCACAAGATCAAGTTGGAGCTCTAGTTTTCTTGTCACATTCCTTCTCCCAACACATTAACACACATAAAGAAATCAATTTGCTTAGATTCGTGTTTTTTTGTCCATATGTGGATTTTCATTGTGGTTGTTTTCAGATTTTTTTTCATTGTAACACACACATGACACATGCTGCGAGTTTTTATTCCAATACACGAACACACACATTCTTGAGTTTTTCTTGAAACAAATGAACACACACATGTTCTTGAGCATTTGGTTTGGAATTAATCAGGCCGACTCTTGACGTTTCGGAAACCTTATGTGAAAAACAATTTGAGGCCCAACAACGTTCCCCTGTAATGTGGCATATGAAGTTCCCCTATGAAATCTAATTTTAGAGCTTTTATATGTATACTTTGTTTGAAGAACTTATTTCTAACTTATACATGTAATTTTCGATCTTTTGTATGTGTATTTTGTTTTTGTAACTTACACATGTATATGTGACTGTGGATAACATTAAATCGTTAAGTTATGATTAGAAGTCATGTTATTAATTATCACTAATAACTTCACGCCAAAGATGGCAATATGATTTTTCCCATTAGACATTCCACATTTTTGGTGGTTCCTTCGTTGTTGCACTTCTCCAACATTTTTCACATGGTCGAGTAAGTTTGATGTTATTTTTACATTTTTACTCTTGTGATATACAAAATATACCCAAGTAGTGAAATGGTTGAGTTTGCGTTTGTAGAAGTGGGTAAAAGTTGGCGATTACTTAAACATGGAGGTTGGAAGTGTAAGTTGATAACCTACAAGATATATATGAATTATGAAATCACGTCATTCTTTGACATTTAAAAAAAACGAGGGGTGCAATTTGGTGACAAATACATGTATATAGCTATCCTCGGAATTAATAAAACTTATACATAAGATAATTGAAAAGTAAGTGATCACAAGTACAAGATTGATCTTATTTAATGGTTTTTTAAAGGTAAGACATTCTAATTTCTAAGTAAAGAAGTCGGAGAGGGTAGGGAGCTTGACCTCACCGGTACTAGTGATTGGTATGCTGATGTTACCGATGAGAGGGAGATCAACAACGAGTGTGACTTTAAGGTCATAGTCAATATCCCAATCTCTACCAATGTCCTTCACCAAGGTAACCAAAACACTGTGTGGTACTTTTATATCCACGTTCAACATCGTCTCGCCATCCCCTTTCAGTGAACCTGGGTCCGGAACTGTTCCGCTTGCAATCTCACTAGTTCAATCCAAACACAGTCGCTCATCAATATTAATTATATAATACTTAACTTGATATATTATTAAATAGAATTAATCCAAATCTTTTCTTTTTAAAAAAAAAAAAAAAAAAAAACTAGTAATCTATTAATTAAAATATAGTAACAAATACTTGATAAAAACAAAACCGAAACAGCCTAATTTAAAAAGTCTTTTGCTATATATTTAGAGGGAATATTCTTATTATTCCATAAGCGATCTTAAAATAATGTTTGGTTTCTCACTATTGCAATAAGTACATCCAACTTTACCAAAACCAAAAATGATGTGATTATTTAATTAATAATTAACAACTTCCATACCTACATTTACCGTGTGGGATTTTGTGTACAAACAGATCTGCCCAACCTTTTGACAATGTGTAACAGATCCTTATCCGAATTATTAAATGTTTAAGAAAAGTTTTCTACCAGAATTCCATGGCTACATCTACTGTGTAGAAGTTTTGTGAAAGTAACAGATAAACGTCAAAGGAGATCGAAACAAGCTGCCGAAACTCTCTCTCGATAACAGATCCTCACCACGTCTGATTATTTATTCACATTTTGGGTAAAATTTAGAATTTCAAAATTACAGAATTAAAGCGAAATGAGATCTCCACAAAATGATAGCAAAAGAACCTGCCAAAACAAGTCCTTAGCGTATACGATAGATTGTTCTTATTTTCAGTAAAATTTTGATTTGATAATCGAGTACTTGCATAGCTACAACCTACATTAAGTATACTCTGTTGAAAGGTATACGAAACTAAATGAAGAAAATGATAGCAAACGAACCTGCCGGAACTTTTAAGAACGTAACGGATCTCGCCGATTGGAATAGATACGCTGTAAGGATTTAACACCTTGACCTTAGCCAGATAAGTCACAGAACCGAGACTAACTTCTTTCAGATCGACATCCGTCACACTTGCCTCCGGCTTCTCCATGCTCGCCACCGCATCCGAAACGAATTGCTTCGCCTTGTCCAGCAAACTGGCCATATCTCCGGCAACGATCGTCAACCACAGTTTCAAAAAGGAAAAAGTTGGATTGTTTTCCAAGAGAATTTGCTTTTGCTCTAACTTGATCGAGATAACATATATGACATTTATACATAGGTAGGTGAGCGGGGGAGGGGGGCAAGGATCCATGGGTCGGGCCTTAAAGAGTGGGTCACACGTGATACTTATTTCAAAGACTGTCCCTGTGGTTTATAAATAAAATTACCACAAATGATCCTAAAGTAATTTGTTGCATAGATGACTTTTAAGTTTAAAAAAATTAAAATATTTATCCCACCCCAATTCCAGACTCTTCTCTATAAAAATAACCTGCAATTAAAAATTTTGCTTATACACACATTGCATTGCAAATCAATAAAAACACAAATGTGATAACCTTTGCTTCTTTTCTTTTTTGTCCACGAAAATACACACACATCCCACTTATGTTAACTAAAATTCAAATTTGTAACTGTAAGATTCAACTCCAATTTGTAAATAAAAAGCTTCAAATTGATACCATAACCTTTTGTGTCCCCGTTATGGTAACATGCATTGGACTTCTCTTGGATGATGTCATCTATAGACCATTTGGTTGTCGCTTCATCTGAACTTGGTTGTTATTAACATTGCCATAGAGAAAGCAAAAGGGATAAAGAAGGTTAAGTGAAGAGGGGTTAGACGAGAGTGAGAGAAAGAAATTTTGGTTTTGAGAAACACAGAAAAGATAGACAAAAATGTCTATTCATATAAGATTTAATAGAAGAACAAATACAAGGGTTTACAAACTTAAGGACCATTTAATTATATCTCGTGTTATAAATAGTACGGACCATTTTTGACATTTTGTCTTTTTATAATTATATCTCGTGTTATAATATAAAATGTTTTACAATTTTGTTTTGTTTATGTTTAAACTTATTTAAAAAAAATTCCTTGCATTTTTTTTTCTCATTCCGATCATTTTGTAGGTTAACGTTAATCTTTTAGTAATTTATTTATTTTTTTCAAACAAAAACCTACCTTTATTTTTTTATTTTTAAACTCATATTTGACAAAAAAAATTGAAGACAATTCTGTCTTCTTATTCATGGCATATACGAAGACAGTTTTGCTTCTTTTCCATAAGATAAAAGTTCCATACGATATAAGTTGAAGCAATTGAATACTAATTAACAAATGAAAGTTGAAAAAAATCTTTGAATGATGTGTAAAGTTGCCGATTACTTAGACCTAAAGGGTGAAAGCGTATAAGTTGGTAGTATGAATTATGAAATGATCCTTGGAATTAAAATAAAATCTCATACATAAGATAGTTGAAAAGTATGTGAACACGTACAAGATTGATCTTATTTATCATATTGTAGAGCTACAGCTATTCACGTAGTAAAGAAGTCGGTGAGGGAAGGGAGCTTGATCTCACCGGCACTAGTGACTGGTATGCTGATGTTACCGATGAGAGGGAGATCAACAACGAGTGTGACTTTTAGGTCATAGTCGATATCCCAATCTCTTCCAATGTCCTTCACCAAGCTAACCAACACACTGTGTGCCACTTTTATATCCACGTTTAACATCGTCTCGCTATCCCCTTTCAGTGAACCTGGGTCAGGGACTGTTCCACTCGCAATCTCACTGATCAAAATTCAAAAACAAAACCGAAATCACTAATCATTCATAAATATTAATTATATATATTTGTTTTTCGAGTGTCTTCCTTATCCGAACTAATGTTTTAAGTTTTCTACCAAAAATCATGATATCCATGGTTACATGTACTCTGTAAAAAATTTATGTGAGAAAGGAGATCGAAACTGATAACGACTAGCAAATGAAGCTGCCGAAACTCTCGAGAGTCTAACAAGTACATGGCGGATACGATTAATTGTTGTTATTTTCAGTAAAATTTCGATTTGATAATCGAGGACTTGCATAGCTATAATCTACATTTACTCTGTGGAAAGGTAAATAGACAAAATGATAGCAAACGAACCTGCCGGAACTTTTAAGAACGTAACGGATCTCGCCGATTGGAATAGATACGCTGTAAGGATTTGAAACGTTGATCTTAGCCAGATAGGTCACACAACTGACACCAACATCTTTCAAATCGACATCCGTCACACTCGCCTTCGGCTTCTCGATGCTCGCCGCCGCATCCGAAACGAATTGCTTCGCCTTGTCCATCAAACTGGCCATATCGATCGTCAATCACAATTTCAAAAAGTAGAAAGTCGGATGGTTTTGCAAGAGGAATTTGATTTTGCTCTAACTTAGAAGGAGATACCATAAGATATTTATACAGAAGGGGAGGGGGGAAGGATCCATGTGTCGGGCGTCAAAGAGTGGGTAACACGTGGCACTTATTGCTGTCGACAAAATTTCAAAGATTGTCACAAATAGTCCTTGAGTAATTTCTTGCATAGATGATTTTTAAGTTTCAAAAAAGTTCCAATACAAGTCTTTATGACTACACCTTCGAATGTCAAAATAAAAGTTAACTTATCTACCAAAGGGCTTCTAGCCCGTATCCGGTGTTGCCCTCCCTCCTTAAGATAGAAAGTTCAAGTCCCGTCGTGGACATATAGGTGAATTTAAGATGTAGTTTAGGATAGATTTGCCGTTTCAAAAAAAAAGGTAATTTATCTGAAACGATCAATATATATATATATATATATATATATATATATATATATATATATATATATATATATATTGCATCTCTTTTTCTTAAATGGTTAATCATTGAAAAACAGATTATAACTTCTCCAAGATCCTCCATCAAAACCACCTTGAATCGCTGTAAACATCATCCACCACTGAACCTTCTTCTAGGTCTACATATTCTTTACCTAAATCTCTTATCTCCACAGTTTCCACATCCATTGTAGATGTGGTTATGTCTTCCATAGAATCCACATTTTCAAAAATTTGGGACTCGAGATAGTCTTCTCCACTGCATCAAGTAAATCGTTAGTGAGCTCTATTATGCTAATTCAAAATTTTGGCTCCAAATTGGTACATCTTTACTGTGTCTTTGTTATGCTCACATACATCGGACTACGTGATTTTACTAATGATAATTGATTTCTATTATACATGATCAGACTTCTCTTGGATGATGTCATTATAGACTGCTTGGTTACCACTGTCAGTGTGTGGGGTTGCCAGCTATGATGTATGATGTAGTTCCTATTTCAGATGCTCGATGAGTGGCTCAAGGCCAGGAGATTTTGGTTGGATCAGGCATGCAAGTCTTGGTTAGCTTAGGTGACAATTGGGGTGGCTCTATCTACCTGAACGTTGGATGTGATTTCGAAGTCAGCAGGTCATGGACTAAGAAGCGGATTCTTCTCTTGCGAATTAAGGATGTTATGAGGAGTAGTGTTTTCTTCAGGTCGCTTGATTCTTGTTTACGTCTGCAAAGGTATTGAGAGGTGGTCGGCTGATCAAGGGATGATGTGATAGTTGTGATTCAGACTATTTGAGTCTCTACTCAAATTGGCTTATGAGCCTGGTTTTGGAACCTTGGTTGTTAATGGTTGTAGGGGTGAGCATTAAAGTGATCTCAAACCTCTTGGAAGGAGTTGAGTTTGAAAGACCAATAAGGGGTTACTTCGAGAGTGGAAGCGAGAACCAATTTCGAGGAAGGAATATAATTTAAGTGGAGGAAAATTGTAACGCCTAGTTTCCAGAATGGATCGGTTTAGGGATTCAAGGAGTTAAAGGCATGGTTTTTAGGTAAAATCAGGTGTCACGAAGTTACCATAAATAGGTCATGACATGACAAGGGATTAATTGAAAAATGCTAATTTAACCGAGCTCACAACATGAGACACAGTGCTTACGACATGAGATGCGTTGCAGCCTAATCCCAAGATCTTTTAGGGTTTCCTTCGTATTTAAACCCCATAAACTTTAGTTTAGGGTTCATTTACAGCCTCCTTCGTCCTTAAACACAGAGAGACCCTAACCCTAGCTTATCATTGTGATTTTTGAGCTTTTGGTGGTATTTTGGTGGCTTTAAGAAGAAGGGATCACCTTTGGTGCATAGATCTAGCTTGGAAGCTTCATTTTCATCTTCTAGCAACATCTCTTGACCATTGTGAGTAACCAAGATTCAAGCTTTATGATTCCTTGTTGCTAGATCTAAGGTTTTATGCATGATTATCCATGGTTAGATGAGTTAGAGTGTTGGGACTCCATAAAGTTAGCAACTTTATGGGTCCTTAGAGTCCTTTGGTGTTTATATGTGGTGGATCTGAGGTATGGGTAATGTTTGAACTCATGCTTGAGTTTTGACCTCCTTTTTCTTCATGAATGCCTTAATTTGAGCTCAAGTCTTGTATTGGAATTTCAAGACCTTAAAGCATCGATTTGTATGGTCTTTGGGGTGTTAAGAAGCCTTCTAGAGAATATGGATTAGTGGCTTAATTGATTAAGGATTTTACTCATCAGAATGTCATTCAGACAGATCTCACGACGTGAGACAGATCTCAATCAACACCGCAGATTGCCTTATGCATGCAAGTTATACATAAATAGAATCACATAGACTTTCAAATAAAGTTTCTTCCCTAAGACCACAACCAAACAAGGAACAAGAAATGAGGCAGAATCCATCATTCTAGGGCTATGCAATCCTAAACATATACAACTTTGAAAGCATACACTTAACAAATAATAGAGTCAACATTAATTCCAAGCATTGTATTCATAGCATTGAATTCTCCTAGGCTACAAGGCATCACACAAATTAGGCAATTCTCATAACTCATGAAGGTATCCTTAGCTCTATTCTAGCATGCATTTCATATATTAACATACTAGTTGCAATTCATAAGCATGGTTAAATTTTGGGAAACACTTACTTGAGCTCGGCCGATTGCGCGTATTGCACTCTCCTTTTTTACTTAAAAAACCTGTTTCAGAAAAACTTGACTTTTGTTTCTTTTTAGAAAGGGTTACTATTTCCTCAGTTTGAGTTCTGACACACTCGAGAGTGTGCATGAATCCCTCAAACCAAGGCTCTGATACCAACTTGTAACAGCCCAAAAATTCAGATAAATTTTTTTATTTTTAATTTTAAATAGAAATTACAATCATAATTTGTTTCTCAAAATCCATTCCATCATATCATATCAAAATATCAGAGTATCAATATTGATAAATGCGGAAATTGATGGGATTGAATGTTGCACCATCAAGTCGGACCCTTCCCCTTAGTACCTGAAGTACCAGGAAACACCCAAATAAATTGTAAGAAAAATCTTAGTGTGGCACCTGGTTCTTGGTATGTATTTTCATTTAAGAGTTTTGCATTTTTGGCCTGGGACTCAGCGAGTTGAAGGACCAACTCGCCGAGTAGAAGCGGGATGGGACACGATATTTAAGTGATGAACTCGTCGAGTCGGGTCCAGGACTCAACGAGTAGGCTTTGACTGGACGAAACCCTAATCTGAGGGTTTGCACCCTATTTAATCATCTCTTTCAACCACCATTCGTCCCTATTGCTCCCAAAAACCCTCCATAGAAAACCCTAAGTGTTTTGGTTCAAGATCTAAGGCTTTTGAGTGATTTTTGTGGGTTTTGACCTCAAGGAAGAAGGAAGAGCATAGAAGGATCAAGAGGAGACTGAAGGATTTGAGTTTGGTTCATCATTTGCAGTTTTTGAAAGGTATAAATTTTGTACCTTGCTTGCTTGGTTGTTAGATCCCTTTTTGGGGAAGATTTAGGGCTTTTTAAGCCATATGAGGTAGCCAACCATGATTGCAAACATGGTTGGGGGTCAAGACTTCGGATCTAAGTCTTGGGAGGAGTCACAAGGCAGATTTGGGTTGCTTTTGCACCCAAGGAAGGTCCCATGCAACATAAGAGCCATTTTAGAGCCTTTTGGCTCAAAAGTCCCATGCATGCACATAAAGTTCGAAGCTTTACGTGCTAGATCGAGCTTAGGGGTTTGGATCTATCTTTTGGTCAAAGGTTGTACATCAGAAATCAAGGACTTAGGGTGTGGACGTTATCGACTCAGCGAGTCCGTTCTTGGGACTCGACGAGTCCAAGGCATAAAGTCCCATGTTTGTTGAGGGTTAAAAGAACTCAGTTGGGTGTTAGAAGGGTTGTAGAAGGTCCGAAGGAGTGACCCAATGTATTGGACTTAGCCTTAGACCTAGAGTTCATGGGACTCGACGAGTGCTAGAACAGACTCGGCGAGTCCAAGGCAATCTCCTTATGGTTGAAGATGAGCTCGACGAGTTGTTCATACAACTCGGCGAGTCAAGGTCAAAACTTGTTCATCAGATGAAGGTGAACTCGACGAGTTGTTCATACAACTCAGCGAGTCGGATGAAGGTTCATTCGATGTTCATATAGAGGAGGAACTCGTCGAGTCATTGCCAAACTCGACGAGTCGAGTCGTGGATAATGACGGGTAAAGGGTTAGGGACTCGATGAGTTGACGGCCCAACTCGGTGAGTCGGGTCAACTGGAAGTTGACTTTGACTTGGACTTGGTTGGGGGTAAAATAGTCATTTTACCCCAAGAGTAGATATCAGTTTCTGACTGAGTGTTTTGTGGGGATTATAGCCGGAGGATTTCCGGAGCAGCAGCAGATAGAGGTTTCCCGCACAGATTATCAGTAGCTACTCGTTTGAGGTGAGTTACCTTCCAGTAGCGGTGGGTCTACGACCATAATGTCGGCCCACCAGTAGGAGTTGTATGAGTAGATGATTGTCTTTGTGATATCATCTAGGTTTGCTACCACCTGATATGTTATATGCTGGCATGATATGTTATATGTGATAGTAGTAGAGTTCGGTTGTTAGGACCGAAGGGTAGGTCAGACACCCCAAATATGTCTGACAGTATGTGATGATATGTTTATATGCTGGCATGATATGTTATATGTGATAGTGGTAGTAGGAGGGGAATAGTCCCCAAGTTCGGTTGTTAGGACTGAAGGGTAGTTCGGACACCCCAGATATGTATGATAGTACGTTTATGTTATGATATATGTGATAGTAGCAGTAGGAGGTGGAATAGTCCCCGAGGGTCGGTTGTTAGGACCGACGGGTAGGTCAGCACCCCAGAATGGCTTGACATGGGTAGGTCAGCATCCCAGAATGACTTGACACGGGTAGGACGGCACCCCAGAATGGCCGCATGGGTAGGTCGGCACCCCAGAATGGCCATACAGGTAGGTCGGCACCCCAGAATGGTTGTACCGGGTAGGTCGGGCACCCCAGAATTGCCCGACAGTATGTATGCTATGTGATTGTATGGTATGTGGTACGATGGGGGAACTCACTAAGCTTCGTGCTTACAGTTTATAGTTTTGGTTTCAGGTACCTCTTCAGCGAAGGGGAAGGAGTTGGCGCGGTAGCGACACATCATACACACACTCTGTGTTTTCCGCACTATGGATATTCTGGGATTGTACTCTGACATGTTACTACTTTTATGACTTGAGTTTTCAGACATGATACATTGTTTTATGAGATGATGTGATTTCACAGTATTTTCTTATGAATGTTTTTATGAGTCAACTAATTAAAAATGAAATTTTTGGACTTGAAAATTGGGTCGTTACACTTAGTGAGTTCCCAAAATACAATATAACATACAACCACAGAATACCATGCCACATACATAAGATTGCCATAGGCTACCTGTTGGATAAGGTGTCTAAGTCCATCACTATATTTAGTATGTACTTGACCCGGCTTGGAATGGTCCATTTGGGTTGCATGACATCTCAACAATTGGATAGACAAAATGAGAATAAGGACACTTATGATTTGTTAATATATTCTAATATGTTAATATGAAATCATATTATTTAATTAGTATTGATCAATAATTAATTTGGAATTAATTTTGTGATCAAAAGAGACTAATTAAATATATGGGGATTAATTATGTAAATCTTTCATTCTTATATAGTGGACTTATGATCCATGATTCACTAGATTGGGCTAGGACCCATTGGATGCTCCATGGAGGTTAAAACCCATGGATCATGGGGGAAATGAAAAGCCATGCACATTAGGGTTTACATGGTGTAACCCTACATGTAACACACTATATAAAGAAACTCATGATAAGCAAAATCGGTGACTAAGACAAGAATAAGGAGGGCTAGCCGATTTTGAGTGAAACTGTTCTTCTCTCAAGTTATTCCAAGAGTTGCGCTGTTGTGTGAAACATTTGAGGCATCACATTTGGGGTGCTAGGCTTA